>NC_052948.1:6704459-6821720 GCF_013358895.1 Oreochromis aureus
CACCCCAGTCCCTCCATACCTTGTCCCTCCATCCATGCTAACTCCTCTGACACCCAACATTACTCTAGCAGCAATGGGCACTGCTCCTGGACAGCTTCCCAGCGTACAACATCCTCCAAGGGGAGAGTCTATGTGTCACAGCAGATTAATGCCTTGCCCGCTGACTGATCAACTCCCGCTGGTCTGGAACCTGAGTGTACTCTGGCATGGCCCAGATAGGGAGGTGATGCTATCCCGACTCATTGCCACTGAGGTGGTCTGGCCTGGGAAACTGTGATCCATACATTTAATCTTCCCGACAGCGTCACGATGAAGTGGTCAGATGCTGTTGTGCAAAAGCCTTTGGCAGGTCTGCAAACACTGGAGAGTTGTGAGTAGGAGGTAATCAAGCTAAGTGGCTGTTTATGAAGAAAGAAAATGGTGAGGTCACTACTTGTGTAATTTAACTGCAAATGCAACATAAACGGTGTTCTTGTGTATGTGTAGAAACATAGAAATATATGGTGACTTTAAACTGTGCCCTATTTTTATGTGCAAACCTGTCTAACAATATGAGGAATATGCTTGTCTATTTAAAGCTGTTCATTTTTTACAAAGAAGAAAAGGAGTGGGGGGAAAGGTGGGGGGTGGCACTGGGACAGAGATATATGTTTCACCAATCATTAACTCATTAACTATATGGCACTATCCACCTGTCTCTTCCATTCAGTGTGTGGATATTACAGTTTTTTTCTCTTTTTTTAAATACAAAAATGAACACCATGTTAAAATCAGTTCTGAAATTACCACCTCAGCAGTGCCTGTCTCCTCATGCCTCTAATTAACTGTAAAGGGAAGTGACATGGAAAACATGAAAATTTTCATCTCTAAAAAGCTACTGCAATAATAAAATAATAGGGGGTCATCTATAATCGTCCCTCACCTCAAGATGATGATGTCTTTTCAAACTCAATTACACATTAGCAGGACAATTTCTTCCTTTATCTATCACACTTCATCAACTAGGTCTCGGCTGCATAATGTATCCTCCTCATTAGCAGTCACTCCATCACTCACTAATAATGGCCTATCAACACTGTCTCAATGACCAAAGTTACAGCACGACAGAATGAAACATTAAGTTATAACGTTAACCCAGGGTCGTGTTTTAACATTGTGGAATTAGATCTGATTTAGCTGAATATGCCCATGAATCAAATATGAAGGGGAATTTTAAACAGTCAAATTTGATTAGTAGAATAAAATTAAAAGAACAAAATCATGAGTACAGAGTGATTAAAAGTCACACAAACCCAGCACTCGAATATAACTAAAAAACTCAACCGTTTGTTTCTCAGCAGAGGAAAAAACAGTCAAACGAATCATTTAAGAGCAGTTTAACATAGAGACAGAGTGTGGTGAGGAGGAAAAAGGAAATAAGCAGGACCTGAGGCAGGCACCTTGGTTTATGTGGCCCACCATTACCATAAATGGATGCTGACTGCCTGCAGTCAGGACCAATACACTATCTATAAGGGTTCATTTCTCTCAAATTTACTTTGCAGCTGGTGTGACGGATGGTCGCTAGTCTTAGCAGCCTAAATCAGTTCACTTTCACATAGCTCTTCAGGCATGTCCGCACAGCCAGAGGTGCATGCAATGAGTGTCACATCTCCACCCCCTCTTGTCCACTCCTATTACCTACACAGATGCCATGGCAAATGGCTGGCTCGAGGTTACGGACAAGGGGTCTGTTGTTTTATATTCATGTCAAGATAGGGGAGTATTGGGAGCATTCATTCAATAGAACTGTGTAAGAAACATTTCCTTAGGCTGCTGTAATGACAATTATAAAATGAGGTGGGAACTTATATCTGTCTCTCTTGCACTGTGAAACACACACATACACACTGGCACACACATAATAAATGTCTGCCAAGAAAGCACTTAAGCAAGACTGGCATGGTGAATTTTGATACTACTTGATTAGTACTTTGCATAAGTATTGCATTTTGCTCTTAAGGGCCACAACCAATGTCAAACAGACACTTGAGAATCAACAGCCATTACCGTGTCTCCTCACGTAAACCTAGTTTTCATCACACACCAATTTATCCTCATGGGACCGTCTTGTTTTAGAGCAACTTAATCTATGCCCTGGATTAATTTTATGATGTACAGTAAAATGTGACACCATCTTGTTGTGCATTTTCTTCGACTGAGTCATTATCTCTCTGACGAAGCACATATATTTTCTTGCAGAGTGGTCTGATGCTCGATAATGCAAATGAGTTTTTTAATCTAAGCCTCCCTTAAACTGGTAATTAAATGCATGATTTATAGTCGTATGAGAGGCAATAACACTTTGTATGCAAAATATAACCCAATTGCTTGGATGTGATGTGTTTCTTCAATGTTTTATATCAAACTGATAATAGCTCAAGCTGGAGTGTGCCGTGGAATTAGCGTTAGTTCTGCAGTACAGGGTTACAGTGTTTGTTGCTTACATAGCTGACCAGAAAAAGCAATTTTTTTTACCTGAAATGCACACAGGTAACCACTCCTACCTGTAATAGGCATTATCTACTATTCGACAAGACCTTGTTCTCCATTACGAGGTCAAGGCCCCACACCTGCTTCTCCAGGTGTGCAAGAAGACCCTGATGATGGACTCGTAATGACTTGCCAGACGGAGAGGGCACTGCATGCTGCTGCATACTTTACAACCACGTAAAGGCTGATTATTATCATCCATCTTGCTATATGTCAGGATTTAGAGAACTTTCGTCTAGGCTTTCTTTTTAGGAAAAACTGTTTTTGATGATAACTAAACATGATTGATGTATTTTAATTCTGTATAGCCAGAGCTCCAAGGAGGCATTGTTAAGGTCCCTGTTTAAGTTGTAGTTAGTTTCTATATTTTGCTGCTTTTTTTATATATTTTGGTCATTTAAAGTTTTGTCATCTAGTCTGGCTTACTGCTTGTATTGAATTCCTGCCTGTCCTTCTAGTTGTGCACCCCTGTATCTTCTGCCCTAGTCTCCCCTCTTTGGGACCCTTGTAGAAATCAGTCTTGCCTCCAGGTTTGTTTACTTTTCTGTCTCTGCGTCAGTCTGCATTCTATCTCTGTGTCCTGTCTCCCCAGTCTTAGTGTTTGTTTACCTTTTCCCTGTGTTAAGTTGTCTGTACTTATCTGTGTGACTTGTTCATGCTTTATTTTGGCAGTCCTTCATCTCATTCATGTTATGTTCTGCTTTGCTTCCTGTCTCTCGTCAGTTAGATTCCTTTCAGCCGTCTCCCCCTCAGGTGTGTCTCTGCTCTGATTCCCTCTTGTGTATTTGTTGTCTGAGTCTTCCTCTGGTTTTTGTCACCTTGTTTATCTCTCCTCATGTATGTTAACTCTTCCTTTGGTTACATATCCAGTATGTAACCAGTTAAAACTGAGTTTTCTGCTAATTTGTATTTTGTTTTTTTGAGCTCGAGCAATAAAGCTATGAGTTCAGTTTTTGTCTCCGTGCCTGGAATTTGGTTCCACACAAATCAACACATGACAGATATTGCATCCTAATGATTCAAATTATTATTTCATACATTATTCATTTTTTAACCTGTTCAAATGTTAATAAACACGGTATGTAACAGAAAAGATATTGTTTAGGACTCAAGCAGATTAATTACCAAAACTTACCAAAGTATGGAAAAAAATACAATTGGAAGTCAGTATTGTGCAGGTGAAATCATAAAATCTTACAGGTTAGGACTTAACACCAACTGCTACAGGTGGTCCAATTTTATATAATGTATTTTCAGTCCTTGTGGCTCAATTTCTCAGGAATAGACCATAATCCTGAAAATGTCTTTGTAATAAAAACAATAATCCCATTCCTGCTTACAGCTACCTACCCACTGATTTTTTCCATCAGTGTTTGTCAACTGTAGCAACAGTTGTGAACATAGTTTCCCCATTTCAACATCTGCTCAGTCTGCCCTTCAGTTCAGTCACTCTGATTCTGTTGAACACTCCCTGACCTCGATGTCCTCTATGTTCAACTTGTCAGTGAACAAAGTTTGCTCCAGGCTTGAGGCACCACTGCTTTTCAAAAAGTCTGCAGCTGTTCTAATCCCAAGCAGAAAATCAATTCATGAATTAATTGTCAAGCATGTCTTGCCGATCAATCTTTTACTATAACCACAGCGAGGGGACTATATTCATATCAGCCAGCAGCAAAATGGGAATGGTTTTAGCTTGTCACTCAACTGTGGGCTGAATCTAATGTTCTAGTTGTTATGATGCAAGATCTAGATTCTCTTACGTGTTTGGTTTGAAATATAAATCCTGCTAATTAAACATCTCTTTCCTTTGCAGATTAAATGCTAAACTACTTTCTCGACTTCAAGTGTACAATACCTGATATTATTGTACTTTTATAAGGTCAGTGAACAAAATAAAACAGATGAATAAAAGAGACACTGTGTAGGAGTTTTCTTTTTTTTCCCTTGCAATTTTCACAATTAAGGTTATACACACGCTACAATGGCTGGATGTAGCTTTGAAACCTGGTTTAAAGGGACAGTTTATCCGAAAATTAATTTACATGTTGCTCCTCTGGCCTGTGGTGTTATTAATCCATGTAGACTCTTTGTTGCTTGTGGAATTGCCCAGTTTTTGTAAGGGAACTGAGTGACACTTGTGTCATAGTGCTTAGCCCATAAAAATAATAAATTTGAAAAAAGCAATGTCTCTTTCCAGACATCATAACTCGGTCTCTTAAAAATATGCAAAACACTTTAGTGAGCATTTTTACATATTAACTATCTTCTCAATTACTCCTGCCTGTCTCAGCACCGTACAAAAGGAATATCCATCTATCTTAATTAAAGAGGCTTGTGCATGTAACATTGTGGCAGGATGTAAATATAAATGACATTCCCCGAGGCTCATTTGAAATGAGTGAGTTTATAATGTAATTTACGGTTCTAAAGCTTTAATTTTACACTCTTTCCATCATACCTGGAAGGTGGTTGAGAGCCAAGAGCATTTTTTTTGTTTGTTTGTTTTTTCTAAATCGCTGGACTTACTGAGGCTGATGCTATTCTCGACATGGCAGTGTAGACCACAATATAACACTTAACATCATTTTCCCAGCACTTTATACTGCATATTTATAATTATAAAAAATTATGCTTGCCTCAAGAGTTGCTAAATGTAATAGTCTTGTTTTGCTATGTTGTCTACAGTGACTTCCTTACTGTGTATGATTAACTATGTTTTTAATGCAATGCGATGCATGTGACCTTTGACATTTTAAAATTTGAAATGCCTTGAATGAAAAGAAAGTCTTTGAAGACATGAAGTCTGATAAGTATATAACATACAGTTAAATACTTTATGCACTATTTGCTTTTTAATGTACTTGGTAAAGCTCTGATTTCTTTAATGGCAGGTCTGCACAATTGTGAAACATTTACATTCTTATCAGCCACCCCCCCACCCCCCCACCCCCATCAGCCGGAAATGACTGAAGAAGTTGCCAAACATTTCAATCGGTTGGCTTAAAAAAAGCCATTAACTTTGTCTGCCCTACTTCATAGTGATATAAAAGAGAACAAGACCATGGCATTTTAGATGCTTCTGGAGCAGTTGTTTTCCCTAATCTGTTTTCTCTGTCATGTTATGAAACAAGTTTTTCTCATCAAAATGCAGGTCATACGTTCAGCAAGCATTTAGCCCTGCTCGTGGCTACCACAGGGAAGCAGCATGAATTTTAGAGTCAAAAATAAATAAATAAATAACATCTCGCAAACTCCTTTTCTCCATCTTTTATTCACACACGGCCAAAGTACAGCTTTACCGACATATTACCCTTCCTCTGCTTTGACCTTCAACGCCCCTCTTTCTGACTTACCATTCTCTCGTCTGAGTGACCCTCATGACTCCTTCACACTGCTCCTCTCTCCATTTGCACCCTGACCCTGTTCTCTTCTTCAGCTCATGCTTATCTCTGGTGACAGCATCCTATTGACATTAATGACACTACAGAATAGAAAGGCTAATTAAGACCAAATGTTCCCTGCCAACTCCTCATCACCATCTGCTAGGCAGCAGTCAGGTGACTACAAAAAATGACAGCAGAACAGTCCGAACTGTTCGGTGAGAAAGTATGTATTTGGTGAATATCTAAAGGTTTTAGATGAGTAGATATACAGTTAAATGCAGCAGAACATCAATTCACATTGCACATTGAGAAAAAACATTATCTTTGATAATAATAATAAAAAGTGTTTCTATACAAAAGGCATAACTTATTTATAATTTTTTCAACCAACAAAGTTTGTTACTCGATTTGTGATAAAAAAAAAATTACACTTGGATGCAGGTAAACATTTGTTAATTCTCTGCTATATACTTAATATGTCCAAAAAAGGCAACTGAGTGAAAAACCATGGCAAGCTGAGAAGAATCTAAGGTTTCTGTAAAATATATAAACAAAGTGATGACAAACCTCTAAATATGGTGACTGGAGGGGATTTCAAACTCTCTTTATCTTTTCTTTCATTTTCTCTCTGTCTTTATCTCCACTGGAATTCTCCACTTTGATCTTTGAACCTGTAAAATTCACACGGAGAGGCACTCTTGACAGTAAAAGAAGAAGCAAGTGTTGTGAGAAGACAAAGTGAGGGGGTGAGTGAAGGATTAGATATGCAGAACATGGACGTCAAGGGCAGAGGAGGCAGATACAGCTCGAGGCAGCCTATCTGAATATGTAGCTTTGGAACTGCTAAACTAAACAACCATGTTCTAAGTGATGAAAGGATAGAGTAAACACTTGTAAATGCATCAGAAACAATTCTCTTCCTCGTGTCCACAGTACAACATGATTTAGGAATCTATTAAAAAAATGTTCAGAGTTAAAAGGTTAAAACTTTGTTAAACCAACCAAAAGATTCATATCAAGTCTCAAGATATCATTCTTTGTGAATTACATTAATGACATTTCCCTGAGTTTCATATAGATGTTATCACAACCCTCTAGAGTTTAGTTTAGTGAGATTGTTGCAAAGTAAAATTCTATATGCTTTTGTCAGATGAAGTCTTCATTATTATTTGTTTATCTTTGCAGTGCAGCTATGTAGGGAATTTAAATTTAAGTAGCAGTCTTTTCAACCGTGAAGTTTCCATGTGTTTTAGTCTATTGTCTTTATGATCGTCTTTGTTTCCTATGTAGGATGTAATAAAAAAAAAATACTTTTTTTTTACTATTTTTGATGTTTTTTTAATCAAGAAGAGTTTACATTATATATAAGTTGCTAGTAATAGCTGTATTACGTGAAAACAAAACGTTTCTGTCCCTTTCACCAGATTACAATTTGGCTGATGTCTCTTCATTTTATCTTGCATGTCAATTACAGAGTACAGCTAATGTTTTTACATGAATCCATACAAGTCCTGGTATGTCTCCTTTTATTTTGAGAAATTGTATAAATCTGTCAAAGTGGTGCTGCTTCAACTTGTTTGCCATTTGTCATTTGCAAATCTGGTGAACGTATGGTGAATGAAGTGTTAGTGTAGCCATTAAATTCTTGAGTTTTTAAGGGGCTTTGATATGCACCACAGTTCAAGGTGCTTCCACTAAATGTTCTCCATCAGTAGAAGTGTCCTTCAGTATTGTTTTGGAGAAGATATTTAAAATGCACAAGCTTGTTAATGTCCAAAAAATGATTAGCTTGCCCTTGATCTTGTTCCTCAACTTGATGCATTCCTTGAAAATTGCAGACTAATAGCTGTTAAAAGCGGCTCATTTGTACCTGGAAACTAAGCTGGAATGATCAGCAATGACTGCATGTAATTCAGCTCAGTATGAAGGAGAAGTTGTTTTGAATTCTGTGATGACATTGCAGAACACACAGTAAAATGTGTCAAAACAGGACTTACAATAAGTGATCTAAATATAGCCATTGTCATTAAGGTTGTCTGGACAAACCAAAGAAGATGACCTTAAATCAACCTTAAAAGCAAGAACAACCACATTTGAATCTGTTGTAAAAGTTTCTTCTCCTAGAATTTTAAAAAAGCTCTAAAGTTCTCCTGTATGTTGGCATTCAAAAATTCAACACTTTCATAGTGTAATGGACCATTAAGTATGTTGTTTAGATATTTTTATATTAGCTTGCTGAATTTCTTTCATTTTCCCACTAAACAAACATTATAAACCCAAAACCCATTAAAGAAACGCACACTTCTTTTGAAAGCTTGCATCCAAACAAGTTTATAGACATGTTTAAAATGAAACACTCATTCTTGTATGATTCGTCAATACTGTTAGTGAGTCAAGGATTTTCATTGCACATATACAACAGGAACTGACACGCCATCCGGATGCTCTGCCACCATTTTCAAGTTAAATCCACAAATGATTGCCACAAATAATTAAAGAGTTATCTAAAATGTAGTCTTACTCAGGAGAACTAGCTTTTACTTACAGCATAATAAAGTCCTTCTATATTAGAAAAGTTACTGCATCAAGTAGTATTGTAGTGGAATATGCATGTGAGCATCTTCACCTAAATGATAATTCAATACAGATGCTGAAATGTGAAAAACACATTTTATTTCAGTCACATTGTTTCTCTGTATTTTCTTTCACCCTCCTTTATATAAAACCAAGCAAACACTGTATTTTCACAGAACAGCATACATCTTTCAAGAAAAATCAAATTTAAATGACACATTTTGCCAGTTCACTTGGTTGCTTTTGGCAGCAACTGATGCATACCGTATAACCAGAAAATCCATTGAGCATGCTGTGCCAGAATATGTCGGCATGATCACCATTGAGAAGCATCATTGCTTGCCTATTCTACCATGTCTTCACATTGTTTCTTATCCTTTCTTTCTTATTGCCAGCGGATTAAGTGGTGCCTTATACCCCATGCCAAGGCCTTTCTACAAACAAACCATTGACAAACAGAAAAAGCAATCAGGCAAATGCAGTTAGAATACAAAGAGAATGCATGTCTATAGACTGTGAAAAAGCATTTTAAGAATCACAGTGCTTGTGAGCATGATCCAGGACATGAATATTCATTCAGTGTTCCTACAGTGTGTGTTTTATTTGTTTTTCATATTATATTTTGCAGAGACAATGGAGAAACCCCATCCCTCACATTGTTATCAATAAGCTTTTTAAATATATGTTGTAATCATTATTTCTCCAAGATTTGATCAAATAAATGGGCCAACGTAATGGACCATCAGCTTAATGAATGGACAAGTTTTTTGGACACAACTGTTGAACTCATACATGCTTGCTTCAGAACAGTCCTCTGAGGTCCTAGGAGCTACATTATTGTCTCTATTCCTTACCAGATATTCAGTTTTACAGCATTGACAGTATTGTGAATGCTGCTGTAAACTGACACATGCACTTGCACATGAAAACACACAATCACATTTCATGTCTACACACAATCCATCTCCACAGGGGTTTATGTACTGAGTTCTTTGTTGCACTGTCACTAGACAGTCAGACCTCACACCATAGATATAGAAGATCTCAGCTTGGACTGTCCAATCTCAGTAGGCTCTCCAAGGTGTCTTGTTGAATTTTATTCATTTCCTTAGCTTGATAAATTCAACTTTTTAATTTTTAATGTTTTAAGCAACAGTTGTTTAACTGCCGTGTCACCTGCAGCCAAGTATATGATGCAGTGGACCAGGAGGGAATGAAAAAAGAGCTTGGCCAACAGATCACAAAATATAACAAATATAACACTTAGATGGAAATGTATATCTAATAGCCAGAGGGCAGCAGCAAGACCTTGGCAACACACTTGCTTTGAAGTTGTAGACAGTTACTGTCAGCTCAACAAAAATCTGGTATCTGTTGAACTGACAGTATGTGTCCTTGCTAAAGGCAAGAATACACCTTTGTGCAGATTGCTCAAAAACTCAGTGGCTGTTTGAGGTTTTTACTGTCATATTTGGTTAAAATAAAACGACTTTGTAGTGTCTTGAGGTTTACCATTAAGCACCAAAGCAGACTGGATGTAATCTACACACATTTCCATATTACAAGTGTAGAACAACTAAGCTTGTTTTCTAATTTAGTCAGTAGTTTCCATTTGGTGACTGACCAAGCTTCTGTGCAGGTACAAGCCAGCAGGAATACAAATATTAATATAATGCCACTTTTATTTATATGTCAGGCTTTTTGTGTTTATACTTGCATGATAAGGTTTTTGGTCTCGAATGTTCTGCTCCTGGATATTGAACAAAAGTGCAATAGCAGTCCAGACAGCTTTGACCATCTCACTTTACAAATGCAGGGACAGAGGAATTTTAAATTTTGGCTTGTGTCAGGAACACGATACACATGCACATGCATGGTCACACTCACACGGCTCTTCTGAAACCCTCCGCCTTTTCCTACTTTGATTGTGATTTATTTTTTCCTTCTAGACACTTGGATACATTTAGCACTACATCTGTGTCAGCTAAGGTTAATACCTAATTCTTACCAGACACATCATCAACATTTTGCAGTAATTAGATTGTTCTTTTTTAGTAAAATAAATGCTTGTACACACAGAAGGATTAATAGGTTTTTCATAATTTGAACAGTTGCTGTTAAAAACTGGTCAAACAGTATAGCTAGATTAACTAATTTGTAATGTTTTAAAGCATAGATTTATTAAAACGCGTAAATGACCTTCTCTAGTATTAATGCATTGCAAAGGCAACTTATAACGCATAGATTTTAGATTAATCCCCTGAATAAGGATAATATGTTTTGAGCTTGATCAAAGCTCTTAAGACATTTCTTAAACTAAAGAAATCCACACACCATTCCCTGTGCATAATCAAAAGCATAATTTCTGTTCTAAGCAGAATTATTATGGGGACTGTCAGTTTATTCAATCACATAAGCAATTTAAAAAGACGCCTGCTATTTTCTGTTTTGCAGCATGATTGTGAAAGTTTCTCAGATATGACAGATGGCAATGCTATTATCACTTCCATAACTAAACTATGTGGAAGACAGTTTTAGTAGAAACACTATTTAGTGTCAACTGTGTTCCGCTGAAATTTCAGAAATGTAGATCATGTTGACAACTAGTACTGCACCCAGCTTGGGTTCAGACCTTGTTAAATTCATTTCACATTAAAAAAAGGAGGAAGGCCATACATACAGCTTAACAACAACAAGAACATCTTTTCTGAGAAAATAATAATCCCAATGAGGTTAAGCATATATAAACAGACAACTGGTATAAAAGTAAATAAAAACATAAAATACTTTTTTTCACATGAAATGTAAAATATTTTAATTTTATTCATTCATTCATTCACCATAGTGTTAATAATTAAATGCTACAATTAGTGTCAATTACAAATCTTTAAAAAAAGATCCCAAATGTTGGCTTCATGTCTTTTTTTCAAATGTTTGACTCAGTTAACTGCGTTCGTTTGTTTGTATTAGGAAAACACAGATAAGACATTTAGACAAAAAAAAAAAACACACCGAAGGAAAAAGTCAACAACCTCAAAAAGTCACTTGATTTCCATTCTTCGGATCTCTCCTGTCAAGTTATATGCCAAAGAAATCCTAAGGTACTGCATCTTCAAAATACAGAAAAAGATGGAGCCTTGCTGGAAAGCAGAGTTGCAGAACTGGAACAACAGACATCACTGATTGATATCATTGATACTGGGCTAACTGTTAAGCCCCAGTATGGTCAGGTGATCGGTGAAGACAATGAAGTTGGACGCTAGTCCCATCAAGCAACAGGTAACTGACTCCCTTGCTGCAGTCCAAAGGCATTCTGCTAGACTGTAACACCACAGAGGCATTCCATCCTCTTCCCAAAAATCAACTATGTGAGCAGCAAAAGCATAATAGATTCAAAGCACTAAACTAATTCAGAGTTGGATTGATTAATTTAAGTCAACACAAGCATGCTAATATTATTTTTTTTACAATAGTCCATGACTCACTTTCTGTTGAGTCAGAAATTGAGTAAGTGTGTCTCTTGATAGTTGTGGTAGATGAAAATCCAGTGTGTTCATATTGGGCACTTCTGAAATGAAAAAAGGAAACGGCACATTTGCCAAAAACATGCATTAAATTGAAGCCTGGGTCGCATAGCTTTAGTATAACTATTAAAGACTTTGTGAAAATATCAGATGCACAGTACTCATTTTGAGGAACTGGGCTGTCAGTCTTTGTAGAATCATTCCTCAGGGGACATACCCTCTGTTTTGCAAAAGAAGAGACACTGGGGTAAATTCACATACCAGTCTCGTCATGTATGCAGTCTCCACTGCCTATGCAGTGGGGATTTCTCTTGTCACCACTGGCATTATACATCAGAATTCAGCTTATGTAATGCAGGTGTGCCATAATACTCAACAGATCTTCAGCGTCTTACACCAGGATTAGAAGTTGTTTTGATTAAGTGAGCTTTAGGTAACTCAAGGGATAATAGTCTGCAGATGCCCTTTGCTTACTTCTTAAGATTAGAAGTTGAGTGACTTGGGGAACATTAAACATTGCCATAGTTTGAAGGTCTCTTACATCCTTTAAAGCTGCACTGTGCTAAATCTTCTTTGCCATTTCTTACAGAACTTTCATTGCCACTGTTAGGTATAAGTGTCTCATTATATTACAGTTTATTGCACTGTTGGTTGCAGGGAAGTATTTGTGACAGAAACTAAAACCCTGTTTTCCTGTTTAAAGTAGACAAAACTTTATATTTTTCACAAAAGTTTTGCAAAGATGATTTTAATTGGTGGGTTATCACATTGACAAGTATTTCAGGATTACTAAAACATTCCATTACCAGCATTCACTACTTAGGTTTGGTTAGCTCTGCCCTGCGTTTATCCATTTAAATCTCCCTAGGTCACTTCCTCTTACCTTCGCATTTCCTCGTTGTGATCATGCTATGAACAAAAATAAAGTTAAAAAAAGAAGAGAGCAAGGTCGTGGACCCAAATGGAATTAATGACACACAAACTAAAGAGTAAGTAATAAAGCAGTAATCATTCACAGACACTATTTGAGCTGCTATTACAGTATGTTCTCACTAAAGATCGATTGCACTACAAACAAAATGAATATTTAAAATGAGGTATGTTGATCTTAAAGTTTTCAGTGTGACAGTGGTGGTTCTCTTTTACATGTCCAGATTATCGTCATAACTTTAACCTTGTCTGAACTTTGTTGCAAACACAGACATGAACAGGTGGAAACACAGTGGTCAAGTAGTTATTACGGTTATAATTCTCTGAAGTCCAGTTATACTTGTTTGAAGTCTATCACATGGGGCACATGCGCAGTTGGTGCAAATTTCTACGTGGACTCTCATGCTCACCATCTGATTATAAAAGTCTCTCTCTCTCTCTACACACACACACACACACACATGTATATGTATATATATATATATATTAGGGCTGCCACAAACGATTATGTTGATAGTTGACTAGTCACCGATTATTTTTGCGATTAGTCGACTAATCAGATCATGCATCCACTGCTGGACGTAAAACGTAAAGATTATTGCACCAGCATGCATCTGCTCTTATATAACTATCATTCGCTTAAAGAGTTTAAGGTATGTGCTAACTAAAAATTAAGACAAGATGATAGTTTATTAAACTTTTAATGAAATTTGCAGATTGTCTCAGTGGAGTTTAATAAACTCAGCCGTTTGCTCTTTGCTAACTGAAATATAACAGGACAGTAAATTCTACCATCTCACACTTCTGTTTAATCCGTTTTTTGTTTGATGTTTATTCAGCTGTGTGAAAATTCTAACTTTAATCTCAGCCAACCGTTTTTTCAGTAAAATACTGAAAAAAGCCAAACAATAATATTTTTTAAGTTATCTAAGTGACTTATATATCATGTTTCACCTGAGTAGCGAAAGACCGCTGAGATCTGAAAACGATGTGCTGGGAGTTCGCTGTTGAACCCCCGGCTAGCTATCAAGCTGGTGGGTAACAGGTGTCTCCGAAAACGTTGGAGCACTTTTGCAAAAATGTGATGTCTTGATAAACCAAGCAGATATTTGAAGTTTACACAGCTACTTTCTCGCCTGAAAATATGATAAAAGTTTATTTTGTGACCCAGAAAGAGTAATAAGAGTAATATTAAAACTAAGTAGCTGCCGCCATTGTTGGAAACAACAATTGGCTGGGCTGCGCTATGAATTCTGGGATAGGTTGGGCAACGAAGGATACACTCGACCCATCTTTCAAACCTGGAGAAATGAAGGACGCATTTGGAGGAGTCTTATACATATATATATCTATATATATATATATCTATATATGCTAGCCATTAGTGTGAATGTGAGTATGAATGGTTGCCTGTCTCTCTGTGTTAGCCCTAAACAGACTGGGGACCTGTTTCATTGACTCACTCACCCATGATGGATTCTTCTCAAGAATAAATAGATGTGAACGCTTCACACTGAGGTAAGCACTGGGCTGACAGCCTACACTTACCACAAATGAATGTCGTCCAGATTCTTTAAGTGAGTAAGAGCTAAAAATATAATAGAACAAAATACTTAATTGACACTGTAATAATAAAGGACCCACGCACACAGCATTACACACTGAGTGTTAGTTTTTATTTTCAATCAGTTTCTAATGGAGCTTTCCAGCTGGCCTCCTCCGGCTTCACACCACACACAGTTCTCTTTTCTGGTCCCAGCTACATACTCAAATAGGACGACATGATCAGATGATGGCGGTCAGGTGTGTGAGTCAGTCTCCTCTGTCACCACACCCTGAATCCACTGCTCCACCTCTCACCTGCAGCTGAGCAGAGCACAGCTTAGGCTGGGGAGCCAAACAGCCTTCACCCGCCCCAAACACACACATATACACACACACACACACACACACAACCTGCGAGCGGGGATATGAAATCAGCCACGACCATCTGTGCCCCCGGCCTATGGACCACCTTGACCTTAAAAGGCTGGACAGCCAGATGCCACCGGGTGATATGGGCATTGGTATCCTTCTGCAACCCGGGGTAGCGGTCATGGCCAATTAGGGGCTCTGTTGGCTCTTAGGTGACGGTTTCCTCGTGGCTGCGTGCAGCAGGGCTAGGGGAGGGTCTGTGCTGACGGACGTGGGTTACTGACCTGGTAGCCTGGCTGCCCCTGGGTGGGTCCGGGATGGGCGTGAGGTTCTGGGGGCACTCCGTCTCTGGGCTGGGGCCCTGGCCAAGCCTCAGGGGCTTGGGTCCTGGTTGGTGTGTTGCCGGGGTTGTGGGCGGGTGGGTGTATGGGGCCCAGTCCTGGCGCAGGGTGCCGCCTGTGCATCGAACCACCTGGGGGCTCTTCAACTGGTGGGGAGGTTGTCACATCCTGCAGGAGCCTTCCTCTCTTCAGGAACTCTCTCTGCAGGAGGGGAGATACAGGAGAGGTGGAGGAAGATCTCAGCCTGGGCGTCTATTGTCTTGTGTAGTCTGGAAGATGAGTGGATGATGGGGTGGGTGCAGTTTTCTCTGTGGTGGGGTCAGGTGGACTGTCCCAAGCTCTGTGGGGCCGGGCGGCGCTGCTGCACTGGGCCCCGGTCTGATGGGCCTGGGCCCCCTTTCCCTGGCGGGTTGCAGAGTATGGGGTGCCTACTGGGGTCAGCGGGGAGCTGACCCCAGGAGGGGTCACTGCCCCTCCTTCCTTCCCTCCCATCTCCAGCTGCCTCCCTCTTCCCGCTCCACCACAATCACCCACACATGCAGGGCCTTGGGGTAGGGGTGTGTCACCAGGGTGCAGAGGAGACATCCCCCCCTCTGTCCCCTTCTGGCTGCCTCTGCCTCAATTTTATCCCACAACTTAGACATTCACATTACTCACACTCTCATTACACATACATATAGGATCTTGGGGGTGGGCACGCTACACGGATTCCAATCACCATCAGGGTGTACACCTCACCCCTGGCGTCGCTGCCCACCTCTCAATTTTAAATACACGTAGACATTGAGGGCTAGCAGGAGGGGCTATACGCTTACCTGCTGCTCTGGCAGGTAGCTCCATGCCCTCCTGGGTTTTAAATGCACCTTAGAACACACATACATCAACACTACATATGAGCGGGTGGAGGGAGGTTTGAGTCTTCCCACACCCCGTTCTCTGCGACCTGCTGGGCGGGGGGCTAGGAGGAGGAGTTGGCCGTCCGACTGGGGTCTGAATGTGGGGCCTCCCTGCTGCTGCGGAGTCGGGCGGTCTGCTTCTCCCACCACAGGAAAAGGGTAACACCACCTGGGTCTGGGCGCAGTTTCCCCTTCGGGGCAAGGGTACCTAGACCCGGGGCTTAGAGTACGCTTGGGGAGAGTGATTGTGTGTACAGTGTCTCTCTATGTCTGTCTCCACGTTGGGTGAGTGTTGAGAGCATGAGGGTGGGAATGGATGTTTGTATCTGTGTGTGCCTGTTTGTCTGTGTCTATATGTCAGGTTGGGTATCAGACGCCCCTCTCTGGGGACATCTCAGGTCCTCAAGGTTTGAGGCCCATCTCCCCACCACTTCCCCTGCCGGTGGCAGGCGCCCTCAGACATCGGTGCGTTGGTGGTTCTTTGTGTCCGGGGTGGGCGCCGGGTACCCACCGGCTCACTCCTTGGCGGCTGCTTATCGGAGCATGGAGCCTGGGGCTCGCTTGGCCACTTCGGGATGGGGTGCCCTCGGCCTCTCGGCCCGTGGCGCGGTCACTCAGGCACAGCTGGCTGCCGGCGGAGCTCACGGGCACGTCACTGCAACCCCTGGCTTCTGCTCCGCGGCTGCTGAGTGACCCCTCATCTGGGACTCTCCTCAGCTCTTTCTGGGATAGTGGCGCTGCCCTCTGTTGGTCTTCCTTGGTCTCTTGTGTTCTGGGGCCTCTGGATGTCTGGAGTTTTGATCTCCTCCATACCTGCTTCATGCCCTGGAGGTCGGGGCAGTGGCCCCCACACCTCTAACAGATCATTACATGAAGGAACCTTTTAAAAACAAGCGCGTTCATGCTCACAGGTGTACACACGGGTGATCACACACAACTACACCCTTTTGGCTCCTACCTCAAAGCACACTGTGCGCTGTCGATCTCACGTGCTGCACCATAATGTTTAATATTTAGTATTTACTGTCATATTCCCATATATCATTGTGATCTTGTTTATTACTCTTGTCTTCTTCTGCTTGCTTTCTTTTTTCTTTCTCAACAGGTGATCCAGGTGATCGATATGTATTTTTGTCTGCTTATTCTGTTGGTTTTGTTTTGCCCTTTTTCCCGTCCCTCTTCTCAGGTTTTTTTTTCTTTCCTCTTTCTTTCTCCCTTTCTTTCCACCAGTCAAGTCTGTCCCGTATTCAGCAAGTGAAAATAAAATAAACAATAAAGGTGAATCAGATGGACCATTATGGCAAGGCTGGGATGGTCCATTTGGTAAAGTAAATCCGTTGGGCATCTTTCTTCGCCTTTAGACAATAATTCTGATGGCAAAAGAATCAAACGGGACAGGTTAAAAAAGAAAAAAAAAAAAGAAAAAAAAAAGAAATGATGACGGATGATGATGGCAGCAGCAGCCGTTCTCCTCTGCGTGAGTAGCTTCATGTTGTTCGTGTGTAATTAACGTTGAGTAGGCTAACCACATTATTACATTAATGCATGTAAGGTGAACTAGCAAACACCGTCGTAGTTACATGCGGCTGTCTTCTTGTTTGATGGCAGATACTCCCTTCACCCTGGCCAAAAAGGCTAAAATGACCAAAGAAAAAGTGGAAAACAGTTAAACATGAGAGGTTTTTGGACAAAGTTTGTGTTTTTTCCATTGTTTAAGCACTGCTTCCAGCCAAGACTGATACCATATATGCCCTATAGCTGCAGAAAAGGCTAACATTGTTATCTTTTTACAAAAATAACAGCTGAACATGAGAGGTTTTTGGACAAAGTTTGTGTTCTCCATTCTTTAAGCACCGGCACCGTTTCAAAAGTACCAGTTTGGCACCGGTATCGGATAAAACCTAAACGATACCCATCCCTAGTCACCGCTGAGTGCAGCACAGACACACACTGCAACAACAGGTTATTAAACCCTGGCCAATCTGTCCCCAGAATTAAGAGATGCGTTAGGCGCAGGCTAATCTCTGCCTTCACACTATGCATTAAGCCCTTGTACTTAATTTGGAGTGGCACAATAGGATAATTATGAAGATCCCCATGAGGTCCAGGTGGTCCACTACTGCTGATGGACATCTTCAAAGCTGCTCCTCGCTGCTGTGGGCAAGCTGAGAGCCACTAGCTGGGCTTCACCTGACAGCAGCGGGAACAGCCTCAGCGTCCACTCCTCCTCCTCTGGCCAGCGGCACGCCTCTGCCATGGCCTGAAAGATGTCCAGGAAGGGTCAGGAGTCCTCTCCCTTCCCCATACATAGAGGGACATGCTGGGGCCAGCCGATCGTTGGCCGACATACTTAAATGAGGAGACTTGATCAGATGATGGAGATCAGGCGTGTGAGTCAGCCTCCCCTAACACCAAACCCTGAACACACTGGTTCACCACCTCCCCTGCAGCTGAGCCACAAACCACACCCCCACCATAGACATATATCTATGTTTTATTCCTGATTTATTTTTAAGTGTTTATTTACACACATGTTAAAAGTGTGTACAAAAATATACAGAGATTAATTAAGAGGTTAATTCCAGGTTAATACAGAGATTAATTCCATTCTTTAAGAGACATAATGACAGACCTCTATCAGCAATGCAAATGAATACTTTTTCTAAATTATGCAAAGACTTTAATTTATCTTTAGTCAGATACATGCATGCTTACATTTTGTCATGAAATACTAAAATACTGCAAAACATGAGGTCCTAGTTGAAAAATCCTTCTGCATCATCATTCTAGTGAGCACTTCCTCTCAAGTGTGAGAATACTGGGCAATCAGGTTCAGGGTGTTATACTTTGCATTTTAGTAAGCACATCAAATACTGTAATTCTCAGTAAGGTTACAAGATGGCAACCCTTTCTGGGTACCCTGGTGAGTGCAGAGGATTGGGAAAACACAAAGAGGGTTGGAGAAATGGCGCCACTGAGGGGGTGCTAAAAAAATTAGGCCACAGGTGAAAATCAGGTGAAAAATTTTCAAGGTTTCCTAACTGTTCCATCAAACAGATGAAAAATATATAATATATAAACAGAATATATGATTGATAATTTTTACTGATAACACTGGATAATTTTATGTTTCAGGCTCTTCCATTTACCTACAGTTACCTATATTATCTCACTTTTTATCAAGTCTTTGAGATATAGTTAATTTGCAAATTCTAGTGTCTTTTTCCATTTTTTATTGTACTTATTGGAAATTTATTGTGGCCAATGTAGAAAAAGGAACTTGTGGCTAAGGTATCTAAGTGCTGTTGAGTCTCTCAAGAATGATAAATGATGATTCACATATGTAAGTGGTAAAAACTCAGAACTGAGTTCAGTATGCTGGGCCAAAACTCGGTGTGAGACTTTTCTTTAGGTTTGCACCACCTGCGTGGATATTTCCAGCAGCTGCTCTCATGCCCTACCAGGAAATCATGAAACTCTTCAGTTAGTTGATGCAAAAGGATCATGGACATGGTCATAAGCATCACTATTCACTTCAGAAGTAGGAGATGAAGTGGTGGCTTAGTGCAGCAAGGTTTGTATGAAGAGATCTATCCTGAGCAAAGTTACATACAAGTAACTAGTCAATAGTTCAAGTCGTAGACATTGTGATGTTAATGGGGAAAAGTTTAGAGCTGATGTTTTGCTTTTGTTCTTGTTTTTCCTGACAGTTTGCTTTAAGAAAAAAAAAACATTTTAACAGAAGACAGCTTGCCTCAGTAGTTTTCTGATTATACTTGTTTTTCCATTTTTTTGTGTAAGTATGCAGTAGTATTTTGCAAACCCCTTGGTAAAGAGATATAGAATAATACCATAAAAGTCTAAGTGTGGAAAATATTTATTCAGTGATTTATTACAATATGTGAATAAAAAGATGCAATTCATTTTCCAACAGCATGGCAGACTGAATAACTTCAGTAAATTTAAGTTAGAAACTGTGGCAGCAACAAGCCAAGCCATGTCTGGGTATGTTTATCATCTTCTATTGTCTTCTGGGAAAAGTTACTTTGTGACTGTTTTTACTGCAGATTGTCTGAGTTATATTTCCAAAAACAAGATGTGCGGAAAATCCCAATTCCCTTTCGCTGTCCTCCTTCACTGTGTACTGAAAGCCCTGATTACTTGTGCATTTCACCCTAGGGTTTATATTTTTATGTTGAAAATGCATACAATGTAATCCACGTTCAGTGTCAGATTACTCTGGAAGAATGTGTGAACGCTTTTCTGCTTAATAGCACAAGTGTCTTCCATTCTGTGCTAATAAAGTGTGAACATACCTGCTTCAACTCATGCATGGCCAGTGTTTATAATGACTGATGTGATTGTGTATACTCCAGATGTTGGAAATATGCAACTCAGGGGAGCATTTAATTTTAAAATGCAGCTCTAGTTTCATCATCCAACTAATAGTTTGGTCCAGAAGCTCTTGCAAACAACAGCTGCCACTTCACATACCACAATGAGGTGACAGGTGTCACCTAACACTGCAGTTTTATGTTAATAGTCAAGCTTATAATCAGTTCATCAAAACAGGTAGTCTTCATACGCTGGGTTGGTTGAAGATAAGGGCCAAAGAGCTAGCTGTTCAATGTCAACTGTTATTGGTTGTTGTGCAGTTTCAAGGAAGACTGCATTCAGTGCACTGTTGTGCTGTTTATAGTTTTAGTCCGGATAATTAGTATTGCCATTGTTTAGCAGACTTGTCTCACTACATTACCCCGTTGTTCGCATGTATTAAAGATTTCTAGTTTATAATTCATTTATATCTGATCTATCAGTTTTAAATCAGAGTGCAGATTACTTCTCTAAATCTAAAGGGAGTTTTCATAAGCAGACTTGGATTTGTATATTCAGTCTATTTTTGCATACTCCCAAAGAGGCGCAACAAACCATCTGCTGTTTAGATAGACTATGACCTCTATGTCTCTCCATGCCCAAGCACACCACCAGACCATATCCATCAATACAGCCTGCCCGGTTGTTAATCTCTGAGCAAAAGACAAGGAGGTTATCATCACATGCCATTTGAAGGGATGGGCCCACTGGCAAATTCCCAATGTCTGCGTTGTCTCACTTGGTGAACCCTTTCACAGTCACTTGCAGGACACAGCATGCGATTAATACATTGCCATGCTTTAGCAGTGTGACAGTCCTGATGTCTGCACAGTAAGGACCTTTAGTATATTTATCATGTTTAAAAAATTTAAAAACAGCTTTTGTTTTGTCTTTGTGAGTGGGGAACACTGGTGACCCGAGCTGTATTCAGTATTCAGTGGGCACTCTGGGGCTGTGCATGGTTGGTGGCCCTTTCAAGAGGCAAATGAAAAAAAAAAAAAAGAAAGAAAGAAACTCACAAGAATTTTTTTCTCTTAAACTTTAGATCCAGAAACAATGTGTTGTACACTTGGATACAAAGACACTTCCAGGCATGCATGAGTTTATAATAGTTTCCCCTAAACTGTTTTTTGCTCTGGAGATACAGAAACACAAACACTTCAATTCAGCATTGCTTCACTCTGTAAGCCATCTGTGCACTAAATGACACACGCTAAGGCTTCATGTTACTTCTGAACTTGTGTTAACAAAATATATATATTACATATTATCATTGTCACATTTTTAATATTGCGCACATTCACATAACTGCTAATATAGCACACTGCTGATATTTATAGTTTTATTCACCCTGAAACACTGTTTATGTACATTAACTGCAAACTCTGACATTAATGTTGTTTACGTTCACTACAGTGCATTATTTCTTTAGCACGTTTCTTAACATCTGTGCTGCTTTGCCTCTACATCCTTACATCACATTTGCTTACATGCAAATACAGGAACACAAGCACTTCAGTCTGGCTGCAGTCTGCGGCACGTACGTGCATAAAACAACACAGGACCCCTGCAGCCTTCTCAAAGGGCTCCCAAGCTGACCCCCCAGTGCCTGTGTGAGCTCCACTCATGAGGATTATAATTAACCTACTAAAATATTACAATTGAATTGCCCGTGAGCATTCTGTAAGTCAGTGTGAGGATAAATGAACATAGTAACACCAACAATACTGTGGGTCCCACACATTTTTTTTGAAACACACATATACATATTTGTATCTGAACAAAATGATGTCATGAGTAGAAAAAAGTAGAGGGCTGTCCAAGTTTTATAAAAAAAAATTTATTATTTAAATCTACTAAAACATTGCATTTGCACTACCTTCAAGTTGTTGAGATAAAAAGATGACATGAAATCTAGCCTGAAGGTTACCTGTGTCAGGAGCTCACAATAGCAGTGAATTTATGACCTGAAAGTATGCTTGGATAAAAATGAAGGAGTGAGTTTACTGTCATCAGTAGAGGAGCTGTTGACCTTCACAACTGAAGAAGCGAGTATCCAGGGAGGTAAATTATGCCCTTTCACTTGATCTGCTGATCTGTTGTCTTCTTAACCGTGAATAAGGTTCACAATTATATATAGAAAGGAACCGTTCACAGGGAATGTCTCCACTTTGCATTTTAGTGAAGCTGAATTGTGATGCTTATTTATTTTATAGTTTTTTTTTTCAACTGAGTTACATTACTTTTCATTTACACATTCAGGTATGCCATCTTTAATTACCAATAAAAAAAAGTCTGATCATAAAGCAAGTTGACAATCCACGCCAAAGAATTTGTACTCAGGAGTCTGTAACTTGATGATTTTTAGTGACACAGCATACCCGGATATGTTGAAGTTACATACATTTCATTTGAGCTTGGTCTTCCTTCTAGCTCCCCACATATGGATACTTGGTGAGGCTCATTACTTTATGTTCAAGACATTTGAGGGAAGTTTTTATTTTACGCCATTATGTGTCTTCAATTGCCAAACTAAATGGAGGGAACAATAAAACATCCAGTATTAGACAATCATATGGACCTAATAGCAAATAGCAAAGATGATGAAAAAGGTCAAAACATAAATTTAAATATTATTTATAGCTCCACACACAGGCAGTGGCATGTCTAGAAATTTTTTTTTCGGGGGGCCAGGTAGGGGCACAGATTTGGAAAGGGGTGGCAGATGTAATTGGCAGATAATGTTAAAAAAAAATTCCACCAACCGTTAACCATAATTCAATAACCCTATAAACCTAATAACCGAATGCGCTTTTAACTCTTATTAGAATGAGATTTTAACCACTACGGTGCAAAGTTTTTAGATACTGCGCTGATAATGTACAAGAGATACAATCAGTGCTTTGTCAGTGTTTATTCAGCATTGAAGGACAGCAATATTTGCATAGTATTTTTACGGAAATATAGTGCACATATGTTTTGGGCAAAAACATTTTTGAATATTAAAATACGAACATTTTTAACATACAATTGGCAAATTAGCCAATGCAAAACTTTATCTGCCTATTAAAAAAGAAGATAATCTTCTTACAAACTGGTGTTTGATTTTGAAACAGGAAAAAGTGTGGGAAACAAATGAAAAGACTAACATTTGAATGAAACCTGAAAGCAAGTAAATACTTTCTATGCTGCCTTATGGTAAACTTTGGTAATACTGATGTATAAAGAACAACACTGGCTGATGATGAAATACAGTCAGCTGGCATGGTGACACTGCCAGTATTAACCTGCAGGGCTGGACTGGGACAAGAAATCGGGCATTTTGACTAGAGACTGGCCCACCAGGTATTAAAGCCATAAAGCCTTTGAATGAAGACAAACGCTGTTGTGACAGTGATGTACACTGTCTTGTTGGTATATGTATGATCTCTATACAATTTACATCAAATAAAAACTTTGTTCACAAGATTCAGATAATTATTTAATAAAAGCTAGATATTTTAAATGAGAATAAGAAAGAAAAGTATTTCTTTGTGCCCCCCTCTCCCTGTTAATGCCCTACCTGGCCCCCTGGCATAACTTTGCTAGACCCGCCCCTGCACAGTTACCAGCTGCCAGCTACGTAGAAAAGGATCCTGGTGTTATTTGTCTCTCAGAAACAGTTCATAACTTCCCTTTAACTCATTCATGTCACCTAAAAGGTAAACCTGTTTCTCCATCACCTGCTCAGCTCTGATGATTCAGTAAGGACATCTCCTGGTTTCATCTGCATGTTTCCTTCTCACCACATATCCAAACCGATATCATGACCAGCAGCTTTACAGCTGTGGGTCCAGCAAACATCAGCTGATACTAGAAATTATTATTAAATAAATTCTAACACCTGATCAAGCTTAAACGTGCTGCTGTTGTTTAGCGCGACATCCGCCGGTTTCCTCTTTCTGGCACAAAGTGGGCGATAAAAAAAAAGAGAGAAAAGCTGATCAGCTGATCACTGATCAGTTTCATGATTGAAGTAGGAACAGGAGAGGGAGGGGAGAGAATGAGAGGAGAAGAGGCAGCTGTGCAGCATAAAGACAGAATAACTCCAGCTGTGTCTTTTTTTCATTATAGTTAAAGTACGGGACAAACTGCGTCTCTTCTCAGCTCAATACGAAACGTGTAATATTTTCTCTGAATGCGGGACGATTCCGTTGTTTACGGGACGGTTGGCAACTCTACTAACTAACTTTATGAATAAAATAAAGTTCAACATCAGTAACATCATAGCACCCACCCAGCTGTACAGAAACTCCGTCATGCTGGCTAGCACGCAGTAGGAGTTATTGTAACTGACTGTAAAAAGTCAGCATAACGAAAATAAACTCCACCTAAACTTAGTTTATATCTGACCCAGATAGACTGCAGGTCATAACTTCTTACCTGAAGTTCATGTCTGTGAAGGTTCTCAGTCATCCAGGTCATCGTAGTCAAAGGAGTTTGCAAAGAAAAAGCGTCTGGACTTCTTTGAGTTGCTTGAAGACGTTTCACCTCTCATCCGAGAAGCTTCTTCAGTTCTAAGGTCAAATGGCCGAGAGTCCCAGATTTAAACCCAGTGGGAGTATCCCCCCAACGACATCCCAGTGTACTTCAGACCCAGCAACACACTCAGACACAAACTGGTTCACCCGAAAGACAAAACTCCAAAACACAGACTGAACAACGTGGTGTATGCTGTACAGTGCAGTGAGGAATGCCCGGACCTCTACATTGGAGAGACCAAACAGCCACTTCACAAGCGCATGGCACAACATAGAAGAGCCACCTCCACAGGACAAGACTCAGCAGTCCATCTGCATCTTAAGGATAAAGGTCACTCTTTCGAGGATGCCAATGTTCACATATTGGACAGAGAGGACAGATGGTTTGAAAGAGGAGTGAAAGAGGCCATCTATGTCCACTGTGAGCGACCATCTTTGAACAGAGGCGGTGGTTTACGACACCAACTGTCTGCCATCTATAATCCAGTTTTGAGTTCCCTCCCAGACGCCTTAACGCCCACTCACATCCTGGGCCATCTGACCTCAGGAAATCACATGATAGGGTGGGGCCAGGTTTCACAATGAGCTCACCCGAAACCCTGGCTGATTAGGTCCCACACCCACTTTCACACCTTGGCGCATGTGATTAGAGGATCACCAGGGGTCCTTTGTCCCTCCTTGGGGATACTCCCACTGGGTTTAAATCTGGGACTCTCGGCCATTTGACCTTAGAACTGAAGAAGCTTCTCGGATGAGAGGTGAAACGTCTTCAAGCAACTCAAAGAAGTCCAGACGCTTTTTCTTTGCAAACTCCTTTGACTACCTGAAGTTCAGTTCACCTGACAATCGGACTGGCGGCCGCCTCGGCTCTCTCCTCCTCCTGCCTCCCCTTTCCTTCATCCACCTGCTGGCCTCTGTGGAAGCTCCAACATAGCGACCACCAAACAACTGAGTTATTTTTACACATCTACCAGCATCTGGCCAATCCACCACCTCTCATTGTTCATGCCGTTACAAAATAAATAAATAAAGAAGTCATCCGCCCACCGGGCAAATGCCCGGTATGCCCGATGGCCAGTCCAGCAATGTTAATCTGTCACCGAAAAATTGTTTTCTGTGCTGCCGTCTTTTGTGCTTGGCTCTCCTACCTTTGCTAACATGATGCTCATAGTGCAGAAGCCGATGCTGCATTCACTTACACTCGGATATCTGAGCTTCACTGTGAAAACATAATCGTACATTTGATATTTCATTGAATTTTATTGTTTTAGCTTCGGGGTGGCACCTGGGGTGGCCAGTCTGGTTGGGGGGGTGGCCACACAGGTGGCCCTGTGTGCTGGGCTGCACACAGGGATGGTAGCCTTGAAAGAGAGGATGTATTGTGTGTCAGTGTGTAAATAAAGTTTCCAAAGAACTTAAGGATATTTTTTGCTCCATTGTCATTTTTCCTTCAAGTTCATCACTGTTGATGCTGCACTGCTCAACAGCATCGTCAGCTCCAGGGCAGTAATTTCCAGGGGGGTTATGACCTCCCCCAATAATCAGACCCAACCAATCTAACCCCCCCAATAAAATTATGAATTATCTTGCATAAATCGGGTGTTGATTTTCTTTACTAATATCAGGTATTACCAGGAAAATAGTTTCATGTTTAATCATCTGGGAATTTACCCAGATTTATTTATTTATTTAGACAGAGATCTTGACCCCCCCCAATGTTCAGCACAAAGTTACGCCGATGGTCAGCTCAACAAGTATCAGTAAACACACAAACTGTTTGTGTGCAGTTTGTCACACAGTGTGACTGCTAGCTAAATGCACAGCTGCTTTATTTCACAAGTTTCAAAAGTTATACTTTTTTCGAACTGTGAAATGTCATGCAAAACAAACTAAGGTATGAAAAAACTAGGCAGTTTAGTGCAGCATAAACAGGTTAGCTTGCCGTATAAAGCACTGTGTTGGACTGGTGCATAGCTGCTATGGTGGTCAGATTTAGGTTTCATCAAGTGTATGAATGATAAATTTGAATTACAGGCGATGGTGCTTGGATTTGATTAACCAAATTCAACGTTTATACAAACTTTATACTGTCTAGCACAGAGACAGTATAAACAGTAAACTGTCAGTTTAAGGAAAGGAAATCAGCCAAGACAGTTTGTGAAACATAGGCTTATATCTTGTTGAATCCACGAAGAGCAATACACATCAGAGGCAGCAGGACAGAATAGCTGATCACAGCATTTGCACAAGAAAAATCCACTGGAGTTCACAATAGAAACTATTTTTGAGGTTTTTGAAATTATTTTGAGTTGTGTTTTTTTTTTCACCTTGGTGAAACATTACAACCACAAAAAGTTTTTTTTTTTAAATTTTATATTCCCACATGATAATATTATTTTATTATTATATTAATATAGCACAACCTGCAGTTACCTTTGCACAAATGTCCTCCAAAGAGCTGCTTTTTACTCTCTTACATATAATTAAAAGCCTGTTCATTTCACACTTTATGAACCTAAAATTAAATACTGTAGTTGTCAGTTCTGATTTGTTTTTAATTCCTTGATTTTAGCTTCACTCACTCACTTATATAAGAAACAGCAAATAAAACTAAAAAGTAGGGATGGGTATCGTTTAGGTTTTATCCGATACCGGTGCCAAACCGGTACTTTTGAAACGGTGCCGGTGCTTAAACGGTGCTCAAACCGGTGCTTAAACAATGGAAAAAACACAAACTTTGTCCCAAAACCTCTCATGTTTAGCTGTTTTTTTGTAAAAAGATAACAATGTTAGCCTTTTCTGCAGCTATAGGGCATATATGGTATCAGTCTTGGCTGGAAGCAGTGCTTAATCAATGGAAAAAACACAAACTTTGTCCAAAAACCTCTCATGTTTAACTGTTTTCCACTTTTTCTTTGGTCATTTTAGCCTTTTTGGCCAGGGTGAAGGGAGTATCTGCCATCAAACAAGAAGACAGCCGCATGTAACTACGACGGTGTTTGCTAGTTCACCTTACATGCATTAATGTAATAATGTGGTTAGCGTACTCAACGTTAATTACACACGAACAACATGAAGCTACTCACGCAGAGGAGAACGGCTGCTGCTGCCATCATCATCCCTCATCATTTCTGCTACGCTGACAGGGCTAGGGGCCAGGACTCTACTCTTCGGGTTTTTGGGGGATGTTGCTAACTCCGGGTCCGATAACAGGCACCACACCCGCAGTAGATGTGCACGGTGTGAGGTCTCGCTGCAAGCTATCAAACACGGCGCATTTCTCGGCTTTAAAAAAACCCCGCTATGCGTCGCCAGGTGTTTCATCAGATTTGAGGTGTTACCTCCTTTGACAGTATCACAGTATCAGCTTAAAGCACTTGTTGCAGGCTGCTGAGTTCGCATCTTTTGCTGTGAAGTACAGCCAGACTTTTGATCGCTTTGCCTTGGGCATTTTTAATCTGTAGCTCTGCTCTAAAAGAATGTACTTACCTGGCCCCGCCTACTATCCTCGGAAACGTAAAATGATTGGCTAGAATTGGCTCAGGAAAAAAAAAAAAGCACCGAAATAAAGCACCGAAATGTGCGCTGCTTTTCGGTCTGGTTACTACCGTTTATGTCAGAACCGGTTCCATCATGGCACCGGACACCGGTACCCATCCCTACTAAAAAGTGAGTGAAAACAAACTACAGTCGGGTTTGGTTTTTTTTTATGTTCACTAACTAGCATGCATACTTTAAAATCCACTGAGAGAGCATATCTTAGTTTACTGTATGGGAGCTTTTACTGCGTGTACTATTGTGCAGATAAATTTTTACTCACACATCAACCGAATAAATAATTCAGCCCAAATTGGTTTTCTTATGTTTGTTTTTTGATGACCCCTTCATCTAACACTATTCCCTTTTATTTATTCTTAATCACAGCTTACAGCTGCTAATATGTAGCTTAATTGAGAGGTTTCAATTCAGCTTGTGAAGCTTGTGTTTCCTTAAAGGGCTATAGCTAACTCTGCGTATGTAGTAAGGAAGGACATAGGGGACTTAAAAACTAATGAAATGCTCCTAGAAACAGTATTTCTACTACACAGTGAATTTATTGGTGTTGCTTTATTTGATTATAATAACTGTCAAACAACTGAAACTACTTAGCTTATAACTCACTAAAGAAACACAAAGTTCAAAAACTTCATTTTAGACATGATCCCTGGTACTGACCATTAAAAATGTGAATGAGGGCAATTTGCCTAGACTGCAAAATGTCAAAGGCCGTAACAATTTTGTGATAATGATCTAAAAACATCTGGCTCTGTATAAGCTTTTATCTTAAGTTATACTCCTCGCAGAGAGAGTCTGGGTCCTGCGTTGTGCCTAAAGAACTATTGCTCTTCTTTGACCTGAATTCTCTCACTCCTGCAGCAGTGGTGTTAGTGGGCCACATTTGCATTTCCGCCATTTCTTTGAACCTCTGATGTAATTAATTTAGAAAATGGGGGGAATGATGTATAAACCACTTAAGGGAAAACATATGTGTCCTACTAATAAGTAATTACCACACAGAGCAAATTTATAAAAGAAAAAAAAAACATTTATTCTGCCAACAAAGAGGTTTTAACAATAGTTCTTATGGTAGCACATTGAGGAATAACACTTGCAACTGCAGAGTGCCTCACGGGCTGTTTGTAGAATCCTTTGAGAACAGAAAAATGATGATTTAAAAATAGAGTTGTCTCTAAAAGCTGCGAGTGGCAGGTGTCTGGGTTTGACTTATGTTTGTGTCTGTACTGAGAGAAAGACATCTAAAAACAGTAAAAAATAATAGATAAGTAAATTGCATCATCTAAGAAACTTTATTTAGTAGTGAATGGGCTGCAGAATGTCTTTTATGAATCGATTGTATGGTCTGTTTTAGCTCATTCCCCTTTGTAGTGTTTATTATGTTTTAAAAAAAGGATTCAGATGTGTAATCAAAAACGTCCAGAACACTGTTATAAATACTTGTTGGAAAATCAAACAACATATTCTATGTTTTGAAAGATAAAAAACATTTAATTGAATTTGTTCCTGCTTCTCTAGTAAATTGTACAATTGCAGCTTAATTCAGCACCATAAAGAGAAAAGGTGCAGTGCGTTTAATTGAAAACGTGGTTACATGCCATTTGTTCGTCGGATCAGTAATATTATGTTTGTCTCTCTCTCTTTGTTTGCAGTTTGGAAAGATACTCATATGAGTGCCAGTAATATCTCCCAAAAGTTATACCTGAACTCTTTCAAGGTCTCCTTGTTTGGTACTGTGGTGCTCCCAGTGCTTCTTGCTACTTTCAGATCTCTCCATTGAAAGTCTCATTCATGCTGTGTCAGAACAGCAACTTTCAATGTGATTTCACTCTCCAGGAAGGGATGCAAATTTCAAATGAATCCAAATATGGCAAGTAGGGTTGGTGGCTATGCAGTTCACGTGGCCAAAAAACTTTTGTTTTACAGTTGTTTGGATTAAGAGTATGATGAGGTTCAGGTCGTTGTCGCTACAGACTTGATGTGTCACCTCCAGGGTTGGACACGGCCAACTCTTCCATTTAAGACTATTATTTGCCCTCTTTAACTCTTTAGCGCTTAAACAGATCATCATTGTGAAGATTTAGTAGTTTAGTTTAAAACAAAATTGAACACTGGTCAGTATGTGACTTTCAGGAAGTGATCCAAAAATAGAGTGATGGGGTTGGAGGCTAGCGTTTGCAGAGCTGTGCTTAAAACAAGAGCTTAATGATGGTGCAGCATGAGAGGGACGGCTGTACACAGCTGTCTTCCTCCCACCTGCGTCAATGAACAGTGACTTTAATTGAATGATTAACTTGTGTTTTGTTTGGCTTGGCTGTCCAAAGGAAAATGTTCCCTTTAATTCTCCTACTGCGGCTCCACAGCACATGTGGTTAACGTGCTTTGGGATTTGACTCTGGTTTCTGAAGCTGTTTGTTTTAGTAATGACGATGGACAATCAGCTACTTTATGTCAGGGAAAACTAGCATAAAGTAAACATTTTAAGGGCACAGACATTATAAGGAAGAATCATACACACTAAAGTCACAAATGTGTAACATGACACGTCAGTTAAATTATATGTGTCAGTTACTGGTTCAGTGGCTGTTAACTGTGGGAAACTGGGGAAGTAGGCTGGACTATGCTGTGATTAGATCAGGAAATCACCTTAGTTGTTTGTAAGGGAAATGAGAAAAGGTTTTACATTTTTAAAACATAATTTTAAATTTGAGTTATTTATTAATTCAGTTTACATTATGAGATTTACTTTCCTTCCCTGGGAAAATGACAAAAGACCAGAGTATTTAACACCAGAACTGCCTAGATTCCATAAACCCTGGAACTGCCACCGGGGATATTTTTACTCTCTTTCACAACAAGAAATTTCTTGAAACAAATCAGAAATCTACAGCTAAAGATGATGTCATTAAAAAGAATCAGATCTCAGACTAATTTTCATGAGTAGAAAGTATAGTCAATAAGTTCTGCATCAATAAAGAGGTACCATAACCCAATGTGTTACAGCACTGAGGGAAGGGAAAACCTTGCATATATCTAAGACTACAAGGAGCTTTGACAAAACAGGAGTGCCTAATGCTCTAGGAGTGAGTTATACAGTGAACTTATTATCAGGTTCATTAACACATCAAAAGAATGTGATTACTTTTAAACTTATCTATTCTTTCTGTTTTCACAAGTCACAGTAAGGATCTTCTAAAAATGAATGGCTAGATTCGGCTGATTTCATGCTCTTGTGTCTTTGCTCATCTTATTGTAACACATTTTGTGAAGGTCTTTTATAGCAGTGCAAATAATGTTTTATTTGCAATCTATAATATGCAATCTATATATATATCTTTTCCACCCATATGGAAAAGATATATATAAGTCTTATAAAGTTTGTATCTGGCTTGTGTGAAACTTGTATGAAAAGCATACAAGAGTGAAAACAGATATAAGATCCCTAGAAAAATTATATAAATGAAACTTGTATGTTTTGGATACTTACTAAAACAATTTTAAAAACCAAACATGCCATATTGTTATTTAGTGAAAGCTGGGACAATTTACCTGAAAGAATCAGCATGCTTCATCTGTTACATCTGTAGGTTTTTTGTTCTTTTCTTTGTTTTGTTGTTGTTATTGACAACATGGTACGCTTTTTGCACAATTTATTTTTAACTGAAATGGATGATACCAGTTTATGACCATGCAAGATTTATGCAAGACCAAGCAAAAAAAGAGAAAAAAAGAAAAAAAACAACAACAAAAAAATGTGGACCAGGATAAAAACAATGCTCAGTAACAGCCCAGTCCACTGAAAATCTGAATCTTGTCATCTCAAGATCACGTCTACTTTATTCACCACACTCATTCACTCTGACTTTAAAAAAGTCATCATATTGAAGAAGCACAATCACGTCTTTAAGAAAGACAGCTTATTTGTATTCCAGACTCTCACTGTGTCTCCTCACGTGTGACTGAGGCAAGTGAACGAACAAGAGTGAGCAAGGAGGGAGGAGGGCAGAAAGAGGGAGGGAGTGCATGAATCTAATGCATTGCAGCAAAGAACTGTGACAGACCAGGCATTTATTTGAGCAGAGACTGCTGCTGTAGCAGGAAGGACGCAGGAGCAGCAGCGGCGGCAGCAGCACTCAGAACTGCTCTATCACTCAGTGCCTCTATCACAGCTGGAGACAAGGTGGACACAAAGAGGCGGAGACACAGGGATTACACACTGGGAGCACAACACCTCTCTAATGCCACCACCAGTATGATTTCTGGATTACTATATTGGCTTCTCGAGCTTTGCCTTGCAGCATATGAGTTCTCTTTTCCTTCTGACACTCTTCAGTCCATTTACTTCTTGCCTTTGGTCTGATTTCAAGGAATATTCATACCAACGGAAAGCATGGCTTAAATGAGAATTAGTGCCTGTCTATTTACTGGTCAGACATTAGTACCAGCAGAAGACTGAAGATATATAAATCTCCTGACCAATCCTCTGTGATCTGTCATGAGTTTATCACGTCATTGTGTCTCGTCCAGTGAAAAAAAGTCAAGGGAAATCAGTCATTAAATATATAACAAGTTCTGCTCCAAATAGGCCTTAGCCTTTCTTTTTTCACTTATTTTTTTTCTATAGCTATATTTTATTTTTTATTTTTTGTCAAAGTTTGGTCACACAAAAGACAACAAACAGCTCCACTATTGGCTTCACAGTTCGAGTGTTGCACAGTCTTTTGCACTGTGGGGCGCCCAGGACTTTGATCTAAAAAACACTGGTAAGTAAAACAAGTTTCTAATGTTCATGTAAACCTTTTCTGGCTGTTGACAGACATCTGTTGAGTCTTACTGTTTGTTTCTGACATCAGCACCTCAGATGACACTGCATAACCGTGTAATATGTTCAATGAAATGTAATCATTTCGATATTTACTGGGTAAGGTTTGTAATATTCAATATAATTTAGATGTTCTCTGTAATTCTGGAATATTTTAATTATTATTATTGTTATTGTATTTAAAAAGACATCAAGCTTATTTTTGTCATGTTTGTAGTCTGCCTGCAGAGTTTCATGCGTTATGCTAACAACACTGACTGGCTAACTGTTGCATGGTCAGGCTTCTCCTAAATCATCTTCTTGTAATTTTGTTGCTAGGCTACAGTTCCCTGCTGTGAGAGTAATCACCCAACCTGTCAACAGTGACGTGATTTAGTGTGTTTGGATATCAGCATAACTTATTACTTTGGATCTTAAAGCTTATGCTGAATTGTTCTGTCCAGATGCACGGTGGAAACATCCATTTAGCTGTTTGTGCTATACATATAGATGACAAATTAAAGGAAAAACTTAAACCCTTGAGACAATCTAGTAGCTGTCTTAAGTTAAGCTATTGGTCTAGTAGTACTCTAGGGAAACATGATGAAACAGTCCTATGACACATTAGGCAGTTATCTAAACACCAACTTATGGAATATTGTTTTAGAAGACTAGTTGTCCATCTCGCCGGTAGAATCTTATAGACTAGTAAACTCAATGTCAAGGTGGACTGAAGTTCTTCTAGTGGGATGAAGTGATCATATTTCCTTGTATTTCTTAGTTGTTTCTGAATTGTAATGCTGAGCTGTCAAGGCTGTTTATGCTATAACAATACTGTAGGCAGATATCACAGTTCGTGAAAAAACAGATCTAAACATAACTAAGGCTATTCACCACTTAAAACATGATCACTGTCTGTTGTAAAAGATAAATTGTCACGTTCCTGTGTGAATCCACAGGCTTCTCTGTAAGACATTTGCAGCTCTGTTTACAGCATAAATTACTGCTTTGCCTTGACACCGTCTTGGGATGAAAAAAAAATCAAAAAACTATTTTTCCATCTTATCAGGTTCATAAAGGGGCCATGTAGGTCATTTTCAAGGAACTTGATGTCAATCACAGGTCCCTGCCACTTGTTCAGTCTTCTCTAACCTCTAACTATATCAACTATAATAACACATTCTTGTAATTGTGAAGTACTAAGCAGTCTGAGAATCAAGTGCACCATACACCGGTGGCCTGTGTCCTACAGGAGTTGAGTATTGGTGGTGGGCGGTTTCTATTTACTGCAATCACGCTACTCTGTTACCCATAGGCATGTTGAGATAAGAAGGAGCTTTGCACACACATTTAGATTACGGAATCACTTGTTTGTATGCAATCAGGGCCTCTGAGATGCCGGACAAGTGGTGTACCCTTGAGAGAGCATGTGATGATGAGCCAATGTTCACAACCCTTGATGCCACTTGTGATTCTCGAAGCAGTAAGGTGATGATGAAAGGCTGGTAATTGCTGCTGATTAAGATATTAGAAAAGCATTCACCCATGATTAATGAAATTATATGCGTCATCAAAATCAGAGCAAACATATTTCATTTAGTTCAATTGATACAGTCCTTTCATCAAAACAGGATCACTTAAAAAAGTGAACAGAATTTGATTTATTTACCCACAATTCAATACAAAAAGATATAGGTTGGGTCTTGTTAAACAATACTTTCGGCCTGAGCTGAATACATGAATCATTGTGGCAGCATAGCTCAATGTTGCAACTGTCAAGCATGGGTTGTTATTCTTACTTTTTACTCTTTACCCATCAGCCAGTATGCATCTGACTGCATATACTCTAAATATTATGGCTGAAAAAACCCCCAACAAGATTGCATAATATTGGTTCTATTTTCTTCTTACAAATCCAAACTGCTCTAAACCAGCAGCCCTGTGGGGAACGGAGCATGCCAGCTCCAAACAACAGACTATCAGCCATTCTTTTGAAGCTTAATCCAGCACAAATCCCATACCAAAAACATTAGTCTCAGTAGCAAGCATATGTGCCATATATTATTGAACAAGGAAAACAATAGGAACAGCATCAAAAACAAGTGAGAAACAGAAGCACACTGGTGGACCTCAAGAGTGATCTGCAGCTGGCTTTTACCTCCATACCTCTATTAATGTGTGCTGATGTGTTGCAACACTGATGACTACAAACCACATATTTTGCATGTATTTGCTGAAGTTGCTGGTTTTGTTATTCTCTTTTTAGCTGTATCTCGTCACGATTACCTGATATAATATGTGTGTGTGTGTGTGTGTGGGGGGGAATAAAGTGGATTTATGAAATATTAACAGAATGGTTACAAACTGCTTTATTTCTATTGGCACTCTCTAATATAACATGCTACATAAATTCATTTTATGTGTCATGTAAACCCCTATTTAAAAATACTTTAACAACAACTATGCCTTTTGTTTTGTTTAATCTTTAGCATCATTATATTAGGCTTTACAAGTCAAGATGCATTTTTTTGTCCAAAGGCCCATCAAGTTTTAAGTCAGTTTATAATTGTAATTTTAGACTCTCACCTGCAAATTGCTTATTTATCTATTTACTTAGTGGAATTGCTGGCATACAGGAATCTGTATGTGGTGATGTCACTTTGAAAAAATAATAATTTTTCACTGTCATATTCTCACCAGAGCATTATTATTTGCCAGTAAACACTGAATTAAGAACACACGCAGCATCACATCAGATGATTCTTGGCTTATGTGCTTTCTGTGTTTCCACAGGAATGATGACAAAGACAATAATTAGTCCAAAAAAAAGGACACTTTTTTGAACTGATGATCAAATATTATCACAACGCAAATTAATGCAAATACCCATATGACTTTTTCTTGTATCTTTAAAGTGAAAAATGTTTGTTAGAGAAAATCCGAGAATAAAGTGTGTGTGAAAGAAGTTTAATGAGATCACTGGAGATCCTTCATGAGCTATGGATTCATCCAGTGACTTTCCTTTTAAACCAGACTTGTGGACATTTCTTTGTGTATATCAGTGGTTATCTATGCACTTCACTGTCGTCTCTTGAACAGCAGAGTGGCAGTATGAGTGAAAGAGGGACACAACCTCACTGATCTATGCCTTGTTCATATTGTAGATCTTGGCAGTTAGAGATCAGGTGCAGAGAAGTTTAGGCAGTTTAAACTGGAAGGTTCGACCAGCTGTCACTGACTTTCTAAAAGACTTGTTGCAACCGTATGTGTCACCTCATAGACAGCAATCAACATTACTATATATTTTAACTGTATATGTGTTAAATCAGTGGCCTCCAATAATTGAGATGAGAATATAAATGTTTTACCTTATAAAACCTTAAAAATTATTTTGAAGGTTGATGGTTTATTAACTCTTTAAAAAGACATTATATTATGACACAAAGCACATAAAATGAAGAGGAAATATTAAAGATTCTGTACTATAGCTCTGTGATTACATTCAAACAGATATTGACAGTTTTAACTCCCTTGTAAAAACAATATGTCCTTGATTTGTACCTTCCTTGGAAGCATCGGTTCAGACAATATAATCAACTCATAGACTTGATCTTCAAATAAATCTTCTTCAATACATTTTTCAGCTTTTAAAATATTATGCCTCAAATTTATGCATGATAGTAATAGTGGGAAAATACATAATCTTTTCGTAAACTGGCCAAATTAGTAACAAAAGATTGGTAGGACAGGTCTCACCTATGCTAATGGATAAATGTCTCTTCCCCAAAAATCCTTTGTACCTGCTGCCATCTTCAGTAGACATTTGAAAGCGTGGGCATGTCTGAACCGGTCGCTTCTGCCCTCATTAGTATTTTATCATAATTACAGTGAGACTACAGACTGACAGCTCTATTACAATGCTGCAGGTAGATAGTCACTAAATTAATAGAAATATCACCCTATCATTCTAGGAGATATAATAATGATAATAACTTTATTTGTATCACTTATTCAAAACACAAAGTTAGAAAGTACTTCAGTGTGAACAAAGTCATACATTAAAGATAAGCATACATGTTCCAACAAACAGACACATAATGAACTATACAGTCTGACATTTATTCCAACATACACACTTCCATACATCCTGAAGATTAAAGGAAAGCTAACCTATAAAAATGAGTTTTCAGTAGTCGTTTAAAATAAATAGCAGATTCAGATGATATGATAGGCTTAAGAATGTTGTTACAAAGTTTGGTTGCTGCAACTTCAAAGACGTGATGACCTCTGGTTTTAAAGTAAGAGCATGGAACAATTAGGACACCTTGATCAGACGATATGAGAAGTTGGCTGGAGTGATACAGTCTCACTACCTCTGATATATAAATATGCAAGTATTTGTCCTTGTGGGGTTTTATATGCTAATAACAGGATTTTAAACTGGATTCTGAATTTTATTAGGATCTTGTAATGGGAAGCTAGAATAGGTGTGATATGTATGCACTGGTCAGTTTTTGTTATCAGCCTTGCTGCTGCATTCTGCATCAATTAGAGATGTTACTAAGAAATTCATATGAAAAGTGGGTTACAACACTCAAGGCTTAAAAAAATGTAGGTATTTACTAAAAGTTCTAGATGACTGGATATGTTTTAAGGAAAGTCCAAATGAGGTTAGAGATGTGAGATTAAAAATTCAGATGTTGTTCAAAGACGAAACCAAGCATTTGCTGTATTCACTAAGACCAGAGGGGTTGTTGGGCTTAACAGAAAAGTACAAATGTGTATCATCTGCATATTGATTTTCAGGTAGAACTTCACAAAGGTAGCTTACATAAATACAAATTGAGTATTGTTCACCCTCTTATACACATATAATGCACAGGAATGTGTGATGAGGGAATATAGACATCTAATTTTGGTAACCCAAGTTAAGTAAAATACTGGCAAAGCAAGGCACAATCTGGAAAAAGAAATGAAACAAGATGAATACATTGGTAGAGGCGGGAATATATTATCTGCAGATCAAGTTTGGGTAGGCTTTCAGAGTGTCCAATTACATTAACTCTTCTCAAAGCCCTTAAAAGCAACTGACAGATTCTTAATGGACAAGGCACAGAGTCCATAATATTCAATTAGGACAGAAATGTTTTATATTCTGGTAGGTGCAATGAACAGAATTACAGACCTACATGTTCATGTGTAGCTCCTTTCCATCACTGAATTAAACTGGGAGTGTATTTTTCAAATTAATTCAGCAGAAAACTGCATAAGTCTTTGCTTATTTGTGGACTTTTGAGATTTAATAATAAACATCACTATTATCATTAATCTTATTATTATATTACTGTTTTGTTATGCTATTGTTGTTGTTGTTGTTGTCTAATTGGTCATTTTTAATTATTTTTCAAGACCTGGCTCATACTTGCAGCTTGAAAAATTACCAAACCAAAGTCATCCTCCTATTATACAACAAATGCTGATTATATTCTAGCACTGCTTGATCAGATAATTAATGAACCAGAACCTAATTGGATAAAGTGGTGTCACACCGCTGCAGTATTTATAAAATCTCTGGCAGCCTGTCATCTACAGCTCTTGGCGCAGCTACAGATTTTCTGCCTTCTGTCACTTGCAGCATTAGAAGTGTCCATATATGTTTGTTTGTAATTATATAGGTTATAGTGAATGTTAAATTGCAAAGAAGGTATCCATCAGCATTACAGCAAAGCAGTACACCTGCGTTAGCATTGATCTTATAAAGAAAAAGCAAAAAAAGGCTAATTTTTTAAGATTCAGGAGTTCCAAAAAGGACAGTTTCATTTTGATCCAAATACTGCTGACATAATAATACTGTTACGTAGCTACTCTCAAATGTGCTATATTGGTACTGTTGCAGAAGTCACGGACATTGCCAGTTTGTCTTATTTTAGGGTCAGACTGCCAGCCAATAGCCATGTGTACTGTAAGATATTGTAATGAGGCTTAGAAAGTCATTCATTTCTCAGTAGAGGACTGCTAACAGCTTGAAACATATGGAGGGAAAATCGCAAACCAGTGTTGCTGGCAATTCAGCAGTGATTATTAAGGAACACCTGTTTAGCTGGCTGGCAAGGCGACTCAGGGTCCTGCTGAATAGCAGCAGGCTAATGAAGGTCTTCTCAGCTTAATTGTTTGGGCTATAAATAGTGACGGATAGAGGGATAGGGTGCTTCACCATTCTCATCCATTTTTTCCCCATACATACAGAGAATGTGCTATTAGAGGTTTGTTGTTGTGGGCTGTGAGTAGAGGAGGCACTCATTGCCAACATTACCAATTACAAAAAAGCCATTAACAGTAAACTGTGAAATTAAACATTGGTGCAAGGACACATGCATAGACTAAAGGGTTAGTTTTCCAAGTGTGGGCGAGACTAATAATTTCCGATAAACATCTTAACTATGTTAAAACACAACTACACCATTAATATGAATTTGATTATAAAGGTTAATAGCTGCTTTTTAGCTTGTGGCCAAAGCCTAATAAAGGTCTTTATCATCAGCAATTCAAATCATGGTGAAAATGTCTTGAGTTGGCCCACAGAGCCACCAACATTCATACTGCTTTTGCTCTTACAGAACCTAATTTTAGAGGAAATGAAATGCAGAACACACTAATTGCAACATTAGCCTGAACTATGTCTTTAAATTACTTTTTGATGGACGAACTCAATGAGAATAAAGCAGGATCATCTGATTTTCTGTTAAATACTGTTTGAAGCATTGCCAGTGCAGTGTGTGCCCTGCTGTTCAGGGGTCACCTTTGTTGATGTTGTTCAAATAAGTTTGGTTGGCAGTGTTTTCCAGGTCAACCGTTTTTGAGAGAGGGAGTGATAACTTTCACAAGCCTTAAAGTTTCACAGCTAGGACTGAAAAAAATATTTTTTGAGCAGTCAATGAGAGAACAATTAGGTTAAAACCTCTTTTGCAGCAAAATAAAATGATACAAAACACGTTTCCCATGGTAATTAATTAGTGTTCAGATAAAAAAAAACATTGCATATCCTTGTATATATATACAATAAAGTAGTGTCACAGTTTCAAAAGCTTTAACACTTACCATTTGCTGCAGTTCTGACCCTTATATGGGGTTCAGGAGATGATTTCTCACTAAGGTTCTGGGCTATAAAAAATACTGTTGATGACATATGACAGGCTCACTGTTTCTTGCTCTTTACTCTTGCTCTTTATCACAAGACTGCCAAGACAAGACTGCCAAATTAAGTTTTCCATCACAGTACTGCATCTCTATTTTAAAGAAGGTTTTCAAATTGATGGGAGTAAACTTTTATTTGACAGTACACATTTTGGATATTAGAGATAATTTTTCTTTGTCCCATTGACGGAACTAACACTTGTTGCAGGGTCTACTGACAACCGTTGATATTTTCAAACTCACCATATTCTCTAAAGATTTTTGGTGACAGCAGTACTGGATTATGCAAAGTTACAACTCTGTTAAAGTTAAAAATCTAACAAAGACTGTATTAACTTAAATATGAAACACATATAACATGTGCTAAGAACAGAAATGTATAGGTTTCAGATTTTTTTACAATGATGAATTGTTCCTATTGTTCAACCTTTTTGTGTTCACAGGGAAGATTTGATCAAGTAAAAATACCCGAGTGAAGACAAGATTACCCTATTACTTAGATTGTACAATTAAGAACAAAAAAGTAATAATATATTCCAGTTAAACAACAATACAGTTCTGTGTCATATTATATTCTGTTACTCTGTTGGCAGGCACTTGAAACTGGAATTAGATTTAAAAGTGGCCTATAACTTTTCTTTAAAGATATCTTTGTCAAAGCAAGCATTTGCAAAAGTACTGGCCAGAACAGAAACTAAACATGTTCTCTGTTTCTATGTGGGAGAGAATAAATACATTGCACATTGCAAAGTGTGCCACAGGGTATTTTCTGTCACCTGTGGATGAGTCTGTGATGTTAAGCAGAATGCCTCAGGAAGCTTAAAGATGTTCCTCTGAACTTAAGTGTCTGGATTGCTTAAGCACAAATTTCATAGTTTCTGTCATCACAGGCATCTTCTTATGCTGATACTGAAATTACACCTTTAGTATACATTTTTACAATATTTTAAAATATTTTTACTAAAACTGTATTTTGTTAAATTCTGTTATAAGGATAATAACAAATAAATTAACAATTTAATTGATATAATACATCAGATAACACTAGCATTTGATAAAACCATCAATAATTACATTTGCATGATTGAACGAGAGAGAGAAGAAAGGAAGTGAAAAAACAGAATCCCATCCATGAAGGTCTATACAATAACACGTTTTCAATGCAATTAGATAATGCATGTGTCTCTGTGAGTGTTGCCTTCTATTTCTTTTGAGAAATGTTATTCTTCTCAATTTATTTCAATATGTTTGATCGTACACATATCTTGTTGATAGAAACAGAGGTGCGGATAAGAGAAACAGCGTTTATGTTACATAGCTGCAAAAGCCTTGACTAATTAAGCTTTAATCTGCAGTTATTTTCATGCTGTATTTAGTGCCAAGCTAACTGGGAATCCAAGGGGCTTCACTGCAGGGCCAAAGGTGGTTTTTGTGCTTTTACAACAAACAAAACTCATTTGGTTTTGATACTTTTTTGTTTATCTTTTTTCACACTAGTATACGAGCCCAAATGTAAGTGAAGGAGAGTTTAAAGTGGAGATTTTTTAAAATTTTTTCCCCCTTGAGTAGATGGTGACGGATGTCGGAATTCTTGGTCGTGCTTCGGTAAGAAACAGTTATGGTTGTCGTGTGATGTGAATATAGTAGCCTGTTATGTTGTAAACTGTTTGGATGTGCTTGAGGAAAGAGAGACTATTTTATCATATCTTGCGAACATACGCTTTGACAGCTGATTGCGTGGTTGTGTGCACCCTGCCTGGGGACCAAAATCTTCTCTTGTTGGTCTGGTGACTCAAACAGGCTCTAATCCACACTGTTCTCATCTATAAAATGTGCTTTACAAACCCCAACATTATAGCTAAGTAACGCCTTAAACTGATTTTTAGTTTTAGCCTGCTTATATTCCACTGAGTTGTTGGTTCTAGTTAGCTAACATAAAATAATTTCAGTCTGTCATGTTCTTTATTGACACAAGATGGCGCTAAACATGTCCTAAAAACTTTAAGCGCTTATTTCTTAATCTAGCGTCACAGACAGTGTTAAATCTATGTCAGTTTTTGAGAGCATGGCTTTATGGTAAATTAGCCTTTATACATGTAGTGTTACATGTCCACTTTAAGACATTGAATATAAAAAAAAATGCACATAAAAGAACACCAGCTTTTATCATCAACTTAAGAGCAGCAGGAAATATTAGAAACACCCTTTAAAAATATGCTGCAGCAAACATCAACAACACTGAACAACAACCGCACTCCAATTTACTTCAAAAAGCAGAAGGACCTGACCTATCTGATAGGACTAATACAAAGTTTCTTTGCAGATAACAATCACAAACATCTTTCTCTCTCCTCCATCTTTCCAGTAAATCATGATTTAACTGTAGCTTGACATTTAGAAATCGTAAGAGTAAATCACCTTAGGTGTTGTGGAGATCATCCACTGCTTGTTGTCCCTGCACCATTGTCTTTGATACTCCAGACAGTACAAGAGTGATTTTGACATCATGCTGTATGTACCTCTACTTGCAGAAAAGCCTTCAAGGCCAAGTGATGAAGGGTTGCACAAAGTCTGGCTGGCAAGCTTTCTCCCTGTCTGTAATACTAAGTCTATTTCTTTCAGCTGAAATAGAACCATATGACATGATGACCCGCACCTATTTTTCACAGAATCCTCTGACATTCCAAATAGAGTAATGTGTGGATGAAACACTCTGTCCCATTCTTGCTTCCTTTTCTGCCTTTTCTTGCAGACTTAACTTGCCATGTTAGTGCTTTTTTACAACAGGCTTGGTGTGTAATGGCCTTCAGACTGGCACGGGTGTTTTAATGTGTATCAAGGTACAGAACAATGACAGAGGTTCAGTCATGTCTTATTAACAATTTTTCTAAGTATTTAATGAATTATTTACTAATTCAGTGACATTCCACCAGTGCAAGCAAAGCAAGAGGTGCTTGTCTAGTAAAATCTAAAAACAGATGTCAATTTAAAAGATGAAAGTGAAAGCATTTTGTAAGAAAGCTTATCTCATTTAAGTCATCCTTTAAATTAATGTGATCTTGTTGAATATTGTCTCTGGAAGCACGATTAATGCTGCTTCACTACGATCCCAATGAAATGTATATGGGCCCAGTGTTTTGAGTTTGTGCCTGTGTCCTGTTAACAATGTCTTGAGCTTGTCAAGTGAAAAGCCCAGCAGCCGTTTTCTGGTTGTTTGTGCATGCATATTGTAGATAAACATCTAGGTCTTGACAAGAATGTGATGGGTTTCCCAGTATACATAGCATTAGTAGAGATAGCATTAGCAAGTAAACAAGCTTCGGTGTTTCTTCATTGTAACAGATACGTTTCCTCTTACTAAAGTGTGTAGTGTGAAAGAGGTCCTTTTTTAACTCCTTCAGCACATTCTTTTTTTGATACTTTGTTTTTGAGACTGTGTAAATATTGGACAATTTTAGTGTTTCTTTTATTGTTGTACTTTTTTTTTTAAACAATGTCTTTTTATTAAGAGGTTTTCCTTTTATACACAAACATCAACATATATATTATACATATAAACAGAAAGAAAAAAGAAGGGTTACAGATGATCTGTACATTAGAGTTAAGAAGTACATTTAGGCTTTAAAATGAATTCAGAAATGTATCTTCAGCTGTGAAATAAAAGGAAAGGAAAAAAAAAAAGGGAAAGAAAGAGAAAAAAGAAAGAAAAATATAAACATATGTATCCCAAAGTAACATAATCCCTGCAAAATAATCCCATTCATTCCCACCCAGGTCACTGCCCTAGACCTGCACACTGTATTTCCACACCTGACTTAAGAGAATTTGCTGAAAAATTCTTATAGGTTTTGAAAATCATCAAGGAAGGGTCCCCACATGTTTTGAAATTTCCCAGTGGAGTTCTGAAGTGAGTGTCTTATCTTTTCCAGTTTTAGACAGGCCATGAGGTCATATAACCACTGTTTGTGAGTGGGAGGGCAGCGTCCGCCACCTCAGTAGGGATTGCCCTCCTGGCCAACAGGGAACAGAATGATAGTGCCTGTTTTTAGAGGCCGGTAGAAGCACCTCATTCTCACTGATGCCAAACAGAGCGAGAAGGGGGCCAGGGGCCAGCGTCACACTGAAAATCCTGGACAGGGTATGAAAAACGTCCGACCAGAACTGAATGAGATTGGGACAAGACCAGTACATGTGGACCAGTGAGGCTTCAGCAGTTTTGCATCTGTCACAATATGGAGTGATTTCAGGATAGATACGGGATAATCTGGATTTTGAGAAATGGGCTCTATGCACCACTTTAAACTGGATTAAACAGTGGCGGGCACATAATGATGTTGTGTTGACATGTCTAAGTATAGAAGCCCATGTTTCGTCAGAGATTGACATGTTTAGGTCTCCTTCCCACAGTGTCTTGAGCTTGGATGAAGAGGTATGTGCCAAATTTAACATTTTATTGTAAAGCAAGGAAATCATCCCTCTATTGGTTGGATTGAGTTGTAGGATAGTTTCTAATAGTGTAGGCTCTGGTGGAGGGCTTGAGCTTGAAGTCTGGGAACAAATAAAGTGCCTGACTTGCAAGTATCTAAAAAAGTGTGATGGTGGAAGACTATATTTATTAGCAAGTTGTTCAAATGATGCTAGTTTGTTGGCTATGAATAGGTCCTTAAAGCAAGTTATTCCACTCCTGTGCCACTCCGCAAACCCACCATCCTGGACAGAAGGTTTAAAGAGATGGTTAGATGCAATGGGGCTGAGAAGGGAGAAGTCACAAAGTTTAAAGTATTTCCTAAACTGGCCCCATATTTTTAATGAGTGCACCACTACAGGGTTGGGAATGGAGTTGAATGACGAGGATGAGAGTGGAGAACAAAGTGCAGCTGGTAAGAATATACTGTTGTCACTATGCAATTCCATAGTCACCCAGTCAGGACAACCACTCCGATTGTGGTAAAAATACCAAAACACCAAACATCGTATGTTAGCAGCCCAATAATAAAAACGAAAGTTGGGAAGTGCAAACCCACCCTCAATTTTAGATTTTTGGAGATGCATCTTATTAAGCCTTGGGCGTTTACCCTGCCATAGATAAGATGAGATGACAGAGTCCAGCTCATTGAAAAAAGTATTGGGAATGAAAATGGGTAGGGCCTGAAAAAGGTATAAAAATTTGGGTAAAATGGTCATTTTAATTGAATTGATACGTCCTACCAGAGACATAGAGAGTGGCGTCCAGAGGGTGAGGGACCGCTTCACTTGGTTCAGCAATGCACTGACATTTTCTGTGAAAAGGTTTTTATGTTTTTTTGTCACTGTGATTCCCAAATATGTAAATCTTTTCCTTTCAACTCTGAAGGGCAAGCAGGTGAAGTCTGACATACTTGCTTTGCTACTTAGCGGGAAGAGCTCACTTTTATTAAGGTTCAGTTTATACCCTGAGATCTGACCAAACTGACTGAGCAGATTCAATGCAGATGGCAGTGAGGCTAAGGGCTTAGAAATAAAAAGCAGGAGATCATCTGCATAGAGCGAGACCTTGTGTTCTGTATTGTTTCTCCAAATGCCGTGTACCCCTTTGCAACTGCGGAACGCAATGGCAAGGGGTTCTATGGCCAGATCAAACAGCAGGGGGCTGAGAGGACATCCCTGGCGTGTGCCTCTGTGGAGTTTGAAAGGTTTTGACAATTGAAGGTTAGTTCTTATTGTAGCAGATGGTTGAGAATAGAGTAATTTAATCCACGAAGTAAATTTCGCTCCAAAGCCAAATCTATCAAGGACTGCAAAGAGATAATCGAACTCAACTCGATCAAAGGCCTTTTCAGCGTCAAGCGAGACTACACATTCATCAGAGTCTGTAGAGCTGGAGTAAACTATGTTAAATAGCCTCCTTATGTTAAAATATGAATGACGACCTTTAATGAAGCCTGTCTGGTCTTTTGAAATAATTTTTGGAAGAACCATTTCTAGTCTACGGGCAAGTATCTTGGCTAATATTTTAGCATCTGTGTTCAATAGAGAAATGGGTCTATAGGAGGCACATTCCAACGGATCTTTTCCTTTCTTTGCAATAAGTGTAATACAGGCTTCATAGAATGATTGAGGAAGAGATCCTTGTTTGATAGAGTCCGTAAGGGTTGCACTAAGCTGCGTGGACAGTAATGAAGAGAAGTGTTTGAAAAATTCTGACGGAAAGCCATCCGGACCTGGACACTTGCCAGATTGCATTGAAGCTATAGCCAAGGAAACTTCTAGCTGAGAGATGGGTTCGTCCAGTCTTGTTTTAAGTTCTGGTGGAATTTCAGGAATGTCAAGTTTAGCTAAGAACTCATTAATTGCATTGGAATCAGTTTGGGACTCTGAGGTGTAAAGTTGTGAGTAAAAATCCCTGAACACTTCATTGATTTTTTCGTGATCTGTGACAATGTTGCCATCTTGTTGTCGAATTTTAAGAATACTTTGCCTTGCCCTAGAACCTTTTAGAAGGCTCGCCAGTAATTTATCAGGTTTGTCACCATGCATATAAAATTTGGATTTGTCATGTAAGAGTAAACGTTCAGTCGAGTACGTTGTGAGTAGGTCAAGTCTTGTTTTAAGTTCTACACACTTTTTAAATATTTCATGACTCTGTTTAAGAGCATACTGTTCATCGGTCTCCTTAATTTGTTGCATTAACTTATTTCTTTCATGGGTGGACTGTTTTTTAATTCTTGCTGAATAAGCAATAATCTGACCTCTGATATACGCCTTAAAGGCATCCCATACTACAAGGCTGGAAGTCTCTGGGGAAGAGTTGGTGGCAAAGTAAAAGCGTATCTCATCCTGGATAAACTTTACAAAATTTTCATCTGACAGAAGGGTCGAATTGAAACGCCATTGTGCAGCTTTAACAGGAGGGTGTGGAAGAGACAAAGACAGAGTGAGAGGGGCGTGATCTGAAATAACTATGCTATGGTAGGCACAGGAGTGGACCTGCTGCAGACAATTAGTGTCAATGATAAAGTAATCAATTCTTGAATATGTATGGTGCACATGTGAAAAATAGGAGTAATCTCTTTTATGAGGATTTAGGGTACGCCAAACATCACACATTCCATAATCTGATAGAAAGGCATGAATGACAGATGCAGATTTGCTTAGAACAGTGCTCTTAGTGGATGAGCGATCCAGGGCTGGGTCTAACCAGCAGTTAAAATCACCCCCCAGAAAAAGAGAGTAGATATTTAAGTCGGGTAGAGAGGAGAATAGTTGTTTAAAGAAATTCTCGTCATCTGTATTAGGGGCATAGATATTTACTAGGGCAACAAGACTGTTATACAGTCAAAGGAGTTTGCAAAGAAAAGCGTCTGGACTTCTTTAAGTTGCTTGAAGACGTTTCACCTCTCATCCGAGAAGCTTCTTCAGTTCTAAGTTCAAATGGCCGAGAGTCCCAGATTTAAACCCAGTGGGAGTATCCCCAAGGAGGGACAAAGGACCCCTGGTGATCCTCTAATCACATGCGCCAAGGTGTGAAAGCGGGTGTGGGACCTAATCAGCCAGGGTTTCGGGTGAGCCCATTGTGAAACCTGGCCCCACCTTGTCATGTGAATTCCTGAGGTCAGATGGCCCAGGATGTGAGTGGGCGTTAAGGCGTCTGGGGAGGGAACTCAAAACTGGATTATAGATGGCAGACAGTTGGTGTCGTAAACCACCGCCTCTGTTCAAAGATGGTCGCTCACAGTGGACATAGATGGCCTCTTTCACTCCTCTTTCAAACCATCTGTCCTCTCTGTCCAATATTGGACTCACATCCTGGGCCATCTGACCTCAGGAATTCACATGACAAGGTGGGGCCAGGTTTCACAATGGGCTCACCCGAAACCCTGGCTGATTAGGTCCCACACCGCTTTCACACCTTGGCGCATGTGATTAGAGGATCACCAGGGGTCCTTTGTCCCTCCTTGGGGGATACTCCCACTGGGTTTAAATCTGGGACTCTCGGCCATTTGAACTTAGAACTGAAGAAGCTTCTCGGATGAGAGGTGAAACGTCTTCAAGCAACTTAAAGAAGTCCAGACGCTTTTCTTTGCAAACTCCTTTGACTACGATGACCTGGATGACTGAGAACCTTCACAGACAAGACTGTTATACAGTTTCCCACTGACTATGACATATCTGCCATATTTGTCTGCTACGACATTGTGGGCCTCAAAGGAATGTTCTGCCTGACCAATATAGAGACCCCACGTGCCCTAGCTTGGAAAAGTGAGTGAAAACACTGGCCCTCCAACGTGAGAAGAGACGGACATTATCAGAGGCCCTGACGTGGGTCTCCTGCAGGAAAGCCACATCAGTGTTATGGTGTTTAACATGTGAGAAAACCTTCCTTCTCTTGACTGGATGATTTAGACCTTTAACATTCCAGCTTAGAAAGTTTAATTGCAGGCTCATCTGATTTATAGAGCAAAGACAATATTCACACTGGCCTTAGATGATAAGAACAGAATAACTTTACAGTGGGTGGAAATTAGTTCAGAACAGGTTAAAAAAAAGAACAGTGTATGAGGTTCATAGCAGTGACCCTTACCCTCCCAAACCCTCCCCACAACAGAAAATGGCTGCCAAAAAAAGAACAAGAACAAGCAGCGAGCTCTTCAAACTTAACATATTTAAAGTGTTACTCCTCCTGTCTATGATAGCAGTCTAGGTGTTGAAGCAATCGAACCACTGCTCCGGTGGCCATAGCATAGTAAGCTGAAACCCTTATCTTACTGTTAAGTTATGAAACTGTATCAGCCACCAAATCCAAATGTAATTGCTGGGATGTTTCAAAGCAGAGTCCAAGTACGTAAACAAACAAACAACCAAACACACACAAAAAAAAAAAGATGTAGTTCAATAAGTACTACTGGTATAACTGAATTATTGAATGAGAACAGACAAAAGGCTACGAATAGATAACAAAACTCCCGTCTCCGTGCAACAAGTATTACGTCATTAGCCAACGGGTAGAGGTCAATGAGGTTGCCTCCTTATTTATCAAAGAAAGAAAAATAATCAAATTATGGAGTTAAATGAAAGTAATAATCAGCATTTCAGTACTATAACATTCAGACTATATCGCTACACTCGGAGGGGAAAAGCAACGTCTCACGTGGATCCCGACTGTGCCTCTATACATGTATGGAATGTTTGGTACCTGCATTTGGTGTCACTGTTTTATTAGTGATAATTCTTCATGGGGCTTCCGGAGCCTTTGGGAGCCTCTCAATGTACTGTTGAGCCTCGTCCACGGAGCTGAAAAACTTTCTGGCGCCGCTGGCCTGCGTTATGCGAAGCCGTGCTGGGAAGAGGAGAGCCGGCCTCAGGCCTCGCCCGTAGAGCTCCGACATGATGTCCTTGTACTGCGCCCGCTGATTGAGGACCTCGGGACTGTAGTCCTCCACAATTCGGATAGGCACGCCTCGGTAGTCGAATTTCCCTCTCCTCCTAGCTTCTCGGATGATGAGGTCCTTGATCTGGTATCGGTGCAGGCGGATGATCACCGGGCGAGGTGGGCGTCCCGCGGGCGGCTTCGCTGCGAGGGAGCGGTGCGCTCTATCGAGCTCCGGTGGAGACTGAAGTATTTCTTTGCCCAATAACTCACAGAGAAGGTTGGAAAAGAAGTGAGTGGGGCGCCCACTTTCAGTGTCTTCAGGCAGTCCAAGGACGCGGATGTTCTGACGCCTGCTACGGCTCTCCAGGTCAGTGACTTTGTTCTTTAGCTGGTTGTTGTCTTCGCGAAGAGCGGCACACGTGCTTTCAAGGTCAGCGACTCGTTGGCTCAGGTCTTCAGTTGCAAGCTCCAAGGACGAAACTCTCTCAGCCTGTTCCTCTTGGGCTTGTCGTACCTGGTCCAGTTTTGAATCGAGGGCGTTAAATGAGGTCTTAAATTCGGACGCCAACTCATCTCGGTGCTGCTGGAGCAGTGTGGTGATAGCTTCCAGTGTTAAGCTAGCGTCCTCCTTTTTGTTCGCTTTTGCACTCTTAGAAGCCATTGGAAAGCGTCAAAAGTGTTCAAAACACTAGAAAAGTAGTTACGAGTGTAAGCGACTTAAAAGTGGCAATTGGAGGGGTGAAACTGGTCGAAGCGGAGTTAAGTTCACCGGAGCAGTTCGTTCCTGCGTCTACTCGGGTCGCATGCTGACCGGAAGTCTTGTTGTACTTTTAATATTTTTTTCTGAAACAAGCCTTTGTAAATGAGACATTGAGTTTCACAGGGGAAAACCTGTATAAATAGAGGTTAAATTAAAAAATAAAAACATTAGCAAAGAAACCCCTGATGATGGAGAGCAGACATCAACTGTCTGGTTACATAAGAAAGGCAAGCTGAATAGGTGCAGACTCCATCAGCACTTTTAGAGTGACATATATGAGAAAATCAAACTGTCTTAATTTTTCATTAATATTTTGAATGCCCCTGTAGATATTAACAGTGAACCCTGTCAGATTGTACTCAAGCCTTTTAATTAGGTTCTGATTTTTAATTTGTAAACAGATATTTAATTTTAACTTTTTAAAATCAAGATGTAGGCTAGGGTTTGTGCATTTATTAAAAGCTATTTATTTAGTGATTTGTATACATTATTATACAATATGAATTGTACATTAAACAGACTGTAAAGTATAAATAAGCTCAAGCTTAAACATCTGCAACAGTAATATGATTCCATATAAGACTAGTTAGAAACATTGTGTCTGCAAAATAAGTATTTTTACTTTTGATGATTTATTTACAATTTGCCAATAATATGTGTAGGTGTTTTCATAGTGTTTTATTCCTTCTTTTACTAAAGGAAAATTTCTTCACTACTCACTATCGTCGGCTAATAGTAAATATTTTGATTACAACTACCGAAGTAATAATATTTTACAAAGGGAGTGCAGAAAAGCAAAGATGCCTAGGAAACACTGGAGAAGCATGCAGGAGTCTATCTATAGATAGATTGATAAAGCAGTTTTATACAGTATGATAATGAGCGGTGATCCGTAACTCTGAAAACTTGCCTTGCACTACATTCTGCGTGTCCTTGCTCATTCAGTCTGCCTTGTGTCTGTCTGTTTATTATTTTGTGCATGACATATGTACTGTGGAATTCATCATTTAATGGCACCGAGATCTCATAAAGCACACATGGCTCTGAGCCTAATGAATTTTGAAATACAACAAAATAGGGCCACACTGGCAAAGGAATAACATACATTTTGTATTCAACTTTGGCAAGCTAAAATCCGTGCTCATTAAGCTTGTCACTTCCCCAAAAATAGTTTTAAAACAAAACCACACTGCCTATAAAGTAGTTCAGAGAACATGACAGAGGTATACCCAACAAACTATTACAAATTTCATGCATATCAAATTTAATTAGCAGCTTATTTTATCTACTCTAACAAAAGGATCACTCTTCATTTCACACTAGAGATTGCAAGATGATTATTTTTTTCACTTTGGGACACAGTAATGTTAAGACAGGTGTATGTGTTTCTAAGCCTTCCCACGTATCTTTATATTTTACTTCCAAGGATCCAGAATTTCTTGTAAGTTTTTGGTGGTCTTCAGGAACAGTTCTCTAGCCTTTATAAAATCTGTCAGCGTTTTCTTTGAATAGTAGTTGCATTTTCAATCACTTTTCGCCCAGTCCCTCTACCTGATCATTTTTGGAACCACTTAACGCTGACCTATGAATTATGCAAGAATAAAAATGGCACCTAACTCAAGGGATGAACCAGTGTTGTGTCTATAGATGACAGAAAACTTGGCAAAAAATAATTTAAAATTGTATCAGTAAATACTGCAGGTTTTACCTGCAAAGTTGGCACATGTCAGCGTGGTGTGCAGTTTGAGAAAAATGAACAAAACTAACAACAGATAAACAGTAACCTTAAGCCATGTCTTTAAGAAATAGGAAGAAGAATCCAGTAAAGGGTTGACACAGGACCTGAGAGATGCATCTAGCCCTTCAGCTAATCCAGTTACTGTTCACTGAAGCCTCATAAGAAATGGTCTCAGTGGAAGGCTGGCTGTCAAGAAGCCATTCTTAAGAAAGACAAACTGGAAAAATAGGCTAAGGTATGCCAAATTGCACAAGAACTGGACTGAAAATCAATGGCAACAAGTACTATAGAATATACTATAATAAGAAGAAAATACTATAAAATAATGAATTGAAATTTGAAATTGTCATCCGTGTACATGGAGGAAATTGTGGGGCTGCATTTAAACAAGTGGTGTTGGGGATCTTGTTAAAACTGATGGAATTAGGAACACAGAAAAGTTACAGAAAAGATCCACCATGCAATGCTTTCTGGTAATGTCTTCATTTTTTCAGCATTACAATTATCCAAAATGCACACAATGCAGTAATACTATACTTAGGTAGAAAATTCAATTAAATTGTATTCATTTAATCATAACAGCAGTCACCTCAGTGTGCTTATCCCATACGGTAAAAAAATACATTTTTCCTGGCCAAAATATATTTCAAATATATGGTAAATATATTTTGTATTTGTGATGCTCCAAAAAATATATTTTTGAAATTGAAAATATATTTCTTTCAAACCAAAATACATTTCAAAACATATTTTAGGGTGAAGAAAATACATTTCCAACCTTACAGTAGAATGTATATCAAAGTATCCTTTATTTAAAATGTATTTAATGCAATAATGATGATAATGATAATAATACTAAAAAGTAACATGTTTTATGCACATCTGCAAAAAACAGTTGGATTCAAACAAAACAGAGTCAAAGGTCTATCACGAATTAGGTTGTTTATTCATTTGCTTACAGTATTTCACATTACACAATATTTCACTACAATGTAGCGTTCATTGACTTTGAAATTATCTGTCAGTGATACAGTAAACAAGATACAACAACTGCTATGTACACTTTAGTTTTTGACAATATATACAATATAGTACTTAAAGGAACACACTCCACTTTTTTTTTGAAATAGGCTCATTCTCCATCTCCTCAGAGTTAAAAATGCAGCGTCTTCTTTCTAGATCCGTACGTTAATAGGACTCTGGAGCGTGATCTTACGGGATGGGGCGTAGCCAGGATTTTTGGTCGAGGCGCCATATTAGCAGGCCAAACAAATGCTTGCTGTGTGGTCGGTTGTAATGTTACATTGCGCTACCGGCAAAGGAATAAGCTTGAAAACAGGCTCTCTTTTCATTGTTTCCTCACCTGGAAGCATCATGAGGGAGCTTATGTGTTGGATGTTACCAAAAGAAGGCGTCTAGCCTGGATAACAGCTGCGAAACGAGCTGATATTCAGTTCTCTACCATCCCCAGATATCTGTTGGTGTGCTTCAGTATTTTCATTCAGGTAAGTTCTAAATAAATTCATATTATTCTTTATAGCCTGTTAGTTTTATTTTCAATGCGCTCTGAGATCATAGCACAAACTTAGAACAACCATGCAGAACTACCTTCTATTTATAGAATTGCTAATTATTTGGCATTATTGCAGCAAACCAGCCTATGAAATGAAAGAAACAAATCCTGACTGGGTTCCAACACTACACATGGGGCACTACGAAATCCCTGCTTCAAACTACATGCTATATACCACCATACCAATCAGATTACTTCTTCCATGTGTAGGTAAAAAGGTGACCCTCCTGGATAAGATGGCAAAGGTTTGCTGTGTTTTGGTGAACATGTGCCCCAGTGTGGTAGTAAAACCAGGGAAAAATGCTCTTGTTAAATACTCTTAAGTCTTGTGCTGTTTATGTAGTGATAAGTTTTCAAAAGAGACAGTAAATTACAGAATGCTAGTAGTGGGTGATATTATTTAAATGCTGTCATGATTTTATGTGAACATTTTGTCATTTGTAAACTATACATAACATTGATTCTACATTGTAACTGATTTGATGTTCTACAAAGTGCTTTTAATTAAAAATAGGCAAACATTTCTTTGTTTCTTTATTCAACTTTTGAACAGTGGTACTTAGTAAGTACATATTCAGTAAATGCAAATTATTTACATGGCCCCCTAAATTAAAACATTATGGGTTATTCAGAACAGAACTATGCTTGGAAAAATATTGTCCCATCAGTTGATCCAACTCCTCCACAGTAGCAGGTGGAACTTTTCTTTTCTGAGGACGGCTTCTTTTACCTGTCACAACGAATGGTCTGTTTATGTTTTGATCAAGAACCTTTTTTTGGGCAGCTGAAGAGGAGAAGTCCATCTTATGGCCAACCTCTGGCTGTGTCTTGGTCATATTACCAGGCAAAACCCAGTATGCAGGTTCATCTGTAAAAGTCCTTGTGCCACAGATCAACACTGTTGCTTCTACATTAAACAGAAGAGCAGCGACATGGCTGCAGGTCTCCACGACTCCGGCCATACAGGTGCAGTGGGCGGCTTCAACCTTCCCTGTGATGCTCACAATGACCCATGGCTGCAATGCTGCAATTCAGTCTTTAAGAGTGCAGTACCTGAAACACACACAGACAAAGTTCATTTAAAGACAAGAGCTTTAATAACCCAAGGCCGACACAAATGTGTTTTATCTACTTTCAAATCCATTTATCATAAATATAACAAATAAAGTGTTTTTATGCATCCCCTATCATCCATCTATAGAACGCTGCATGTTATATTCTAAATCTGCCTGTTCTCTGTCAGAAACCTGCCTGCAGAAAATGAACCTAAAGTATGTAATGCAAGGATGTAATCACTTTCAAGAGGGAGAAAACATAATGTTCAACTTTAAGTGACAATTATGGACACCTAATATGATAAGGAGATTCTGCAGGTCATTAATCAATGTATAAAACTAAAACAGAATGTATTTTTAGTGACACATTATAAATAATCCTAATTACACATCTTGCTTCCTTGTTTGTGTCCTAAATATGAATTAATTAGGGCAATTTCTTTAACCATAAAGAATAACTAAATCCTTCAGGACAATGTCACATCAGTGCACTGAACTCACTATGTTATCCCTCTAACAGAGCCTCCACATGTTCTCACTGTAATTTCACCCTCATGAATGAATTTATGCTTGCACTAATCTGAATGTTCGGGGGGAATCAAACGCATTTTACTCGCAGTACTCAAGCTGACTTACCTTTGCTTGAATGACGGCGTACTCACAACGTGGAGGCTTAAAAATAGCCAAATCTTGTACCCAGTCCTTGGTGAATTGGATGTGCGCCTCCAGAGATTTATAATTGCGAAATTGGTGCGCCGTGTATGCGCTGACTCCACAGACAAGGTACGAGAGTAGATCATGCTAAGTCAATAGCGGTTTGATCTTCAGGGTTTCTACTCCACGGCAGTATTTCATACGGGTCCACATTTCAACAATCAAGTACCGTCTCTTTGCATCTGGACACAATCTGTCTCTATACCGTCATTTTCTTTTGAGCTACGTTTCAGAATGGTTCGTAGCAATCTTGTTTTGATTCGTGGCCAGCCAAGATGGTGCTGCGCTCCCACAATGCATTGCGGCATTACGTCAACTCCAAAGCCCTGTGCGTGCAGGAGAGTATGCGCATGCGCATTGCCATGGTGGTTTAAAAAATAAAGACATAATGAAAAGTAATTAATAAAAATTTTATATTTAAACATTCCCACAAATGTGCAATGAACGTGCACAAACACTGTTTATTAGTTGTTGCTGTTTCTTTCTTTGTTCCTTTTTTTTTTTTTTTGAAAAAACGACACCTCTGAGGCGCGAATTCCTTGGAGAAGGGTCTGGCTGCAGCCACTGTGGAGCTCCACAGTAACCGGAAACACGTGACCTCCACAGTATGGACCGGTACCGGTCCGTGGACCTATTAGGGACCGCTACTGTACAGGAGACACTGGACTAGATTGATTGACAATGGTCTACAGCAATCAGAACGCACAACATGATGTACTGTAAAAAAAAAAAATCAAAAAAAAAAAATCAGCGAAACAGCGAGTGTCGGAAGGTGCGCCAGCGTTATAGCGAGGACCACTGTACACACTTGGCCACGAACAATTTAGGGGATGGTGAATTTTTTGAACAAACCCAGAGTGTTAAAAAAATCCCCACTTAAAACCATTTTTATTTCTCAGCAGCATCAATAGTAACAAAAACGCAATTTAGTTTTCGCTGTCAAAGTCGATTTAACTGAAGTTACGTGTTTCCGGTTACTGTGGAGGTCACGTGTTTCCGGTTTGTGTGGAGGTCACGTGTATCCGGTTACTGTGGAGCTCCACAGTGGCTGCAGCCAGGTGCTCTTGACAGTGAGAGGAACGGCCGGGTACAGGAGACGGGAAGAAACAAGCCGATTATGTTCACAAGTTAATTAGGTAGTTGGAAGATGTAAAATTCTCAATTCTGCCAACTGAACATATACGAGATTTTAATGAGGATAAATAATTAGCCGGCATGGAGGAAACGGACCTTTATTTGGTGGAGTGGCGACAAGAAGCCAAAAGACGGGTGGCCGGTCTATGAAGCCTCCATCATCAAGCTAGCAGGTGCCTTTTCTCATATAATATTACTTTATTCTCGCTTATTTGGCGGAGCGTGAGTTGCCACCCAGGCAAAAGAGAAATATAAGTATATCACGTTATAACGTGAAAGGTTTATCGTTCTAACAATATACTATCATGTTAGTACAATATACTTTTCATGTTTGAACAACATTGTACGAACAATGTACATAATTATCACGTCTGTACAATATTGTGCGAACGTGATAATTATGTATATTAATAATAACGTGATATTATATTATACAAACATGAAAAGCATAATGTTAGAACAATAAACATTTCATGTTATAACGTGATATAGCTCTATTTTTCTTTTGCCTGGGTGGCAGCTCCACGCTTCCATAATGTGGTAATCAAAATATGTAACTTAATTAATTATGTTGTGACGTACTTTTTGCCTTTTCTTATTATTCTGCCTTCTCAGAAAGGAAAAATACAAATAAAACTGTTTACACTTGTTATATACAATAACTATCAAAACCTATTCACATTTAATTTGGCTTTCACAGAAATCCCACCTCTCCTTCTGGCTACAGAGCACTTACTTACCAAGGTTAGAAACAAAGCACAGTTATGCTTTATTAATGTTCGCTAATTACAATGTTCCACATTTCCTTGCTTTTTAAGTCATTTTAGGCTTTTTAGAGTTTTTGGTTTTTTTAGCAGTAATGTTTCTGCCTATTTATTTCAGCCCATGAAATCGAATGCAGATCTTCCTGATGTGAGATTTACATAAATGTAAGTAATTTTGTTTGTCATTGTCATTAATGTTGTTGCTGTTGTTGTTTTTGTGCAGTTTGCAATCATATAAACCTAGCAAGCATCAGTCAGCACAGTGACTAACCTAAACCGATTCTTGCTTTATTCACATATATTATATGTAATTATATATACCTGCACATTGTACCTAGGGTTGCAGCCACTTGGCCCCACCCATTGTTGTGACAGCCCTGATTGTACTTATACACTGCATCTGCCACATTAATGTATTTTAAGTGACTTGTTTGTAATACATGAATTTGTTTCTTACAGATGTCAAAGTCTCAACCTCATGCTGCCTCCCCATCCTCCTAAAGTAAGCATTTGTTGTTGTAGTTTTATGCAGTGTCTGTGTCGCATGCTAATCATAATTATTGAAATAACTGTTTTCTAACAGATTTTCCAAAACACTAGTTATGTTTGTTGTCATTCAGACTAATACTACTGCTTAGACATTGCTTAGTGGTCATGCATGTTTGACAAGCTTGTTATGATACCAAAACTGTAGGCCTGTCACAATAATCGATATATCGACTTAACACACAATACATGTACATGACCTCAATAATTGTTAATGATGCAATTTATCTGCCATTATATTTACAAAAATAAAATATAATAATAACAACACAATAACATTAAATAACATTGTTTTCTATTTGTTAGAAAATTTACTATTTATTCAAGTTTTTATGGTATCTAATATTTTGATACCTAATTTCCATGATCTAAATATTTTAAGAATTAGATGTTGGTTTGTCAATTGAAAGTGTGTAGATCTTGCATTATTATGGTGTTATATTATGATTATACATTCAAAGACATAAAATGGTCTTAAAATGACAATGACATAACTTGTCGCAATTGTTTATGGGGCAATATACAGACCAACAAAAAGTTGTTATCGTAACAGGCCTTCAAAACAGACGGTTTTATGATTGATAAATTCAAAAAATAAATACATTTAATTTCTCTGAGATTCTCTAATATTCAGTTACAGTTCACAACACAGCTACCTGTACATGCAGTATTATACTATAAATATAAATCTCTGCATTTAGCATCCCACTAGAAGAGTCACAGTTACTGCTTCTTCTTCTTATTTTTTTTTTTACAAATACCTGTACTATTACTAACACATTTACTGTTTTACTTTTAGCCTGTGGATACAAATGCAGATTTCCTTAATGTAAGTTGTGCATTTTAATTACATCATGTTATTTTTATTATTATTTATTTATTTATTTATTTTATTTTACATTCAAATATGATTGCTAGTAGGTAGGTAAAGAATAGTTCACCTATAATTGATATTCCCAATTAATTTCTCACCTCTGATTGAATGCCTTTGTTTGTTTGCCTTTTTACTATAACAAAACATTTTGCAGGATATATATGGTGAATTTATATGCATAGATACAGTCGTAGTGCTTGACACATGCACACAGCAGTAGATGTACTAAAAGGAAATAATTACAATCATGATGTTGATTGCTGATGTCAGTATATATATTTTAGAGGAATGTTTTGTTTTTCACCCAAAATGAACTATATTGCTTCAGAAGAGATTTATTACTCTGCCTGACTCTTATATATTGTTCTGTTTTTTGTTTGTTTTTGTTATTTTCAGGTTCAATTAGAGCTGGGCGATAAAACGATAACGATATGTATTGCGAAATAACTTTTTCTCGATAGAAAAATGAAACTATTGCGATAGACCTCATCTCTCTCTTCCTGTCTTATAAAAAAAACCAATAGCCAATAAAAATTAAGTAGCGCAGAGCCGAACCAATCACAGCCGCAGCGTCACCTCACGTAACTTGTTACGTACAGCTCAAGTGCCAAGGCGCACGTGTGTATTTGTTTGAGAAGCAGCCAGCCGCCGTGCCGGGTTTTTGGTGACCAGAATACCGAAGGGAACACAGATGACGGTTCCAATGTCGGAGAGATTGTCGAAAGGAAAGGCCAGAGAAGTTCCGTGGTGTGGAGGTATTTCGCTATTTGAAGTCTGACAAAAACAGCGTAACGCGCACTGTAAATTGTGCTGAAAGCAAGTTCCCACAAAGTCTGGAAATACAACAAACCTTTTTATCACTTGAAGCAGTGCCACCCACTGGAGCACGCTCAATCTCTGACTGAAAGCGCTAATTAGTCATCGAAAACAACCAGGGGAATCCCTGTGAAGCAGCAACAGTCAATTGAGTCGGCTTTAAGCGTCTTTACCATATGACAAAAAGGTAAGAGCCATAGCAACATAACGAATGCCATAGCTTACTGTCTTGCTAAAGACATGCTACCAATAAACACGGTCGAAAATGAAGGATTCAAGCAGCTAATTAAGGTAATGGATCCTCGTTACCAACTCCTGGACATAAACATTTCTCTCAGACAGCGCTTCCAAAGCAATATTATGTAAGTTGGTCAATTTTGTCTCTTTTTCTGTAAAATAAACTAAGATTTATTTTTAGAATTAATATTTTGTTTCTAAGTGGAACTGACAAATTAGTAGTCTGTTTTGTTTGTTCTATTTTGAAACTTAAACGCTTTAGCGGCTGCCTTTTGTGTGGATTGTAATATTTGCCTTTATTTTGCATAAAACTGGTGGTGGTCAGAGGGCCCAGTGGCGCCAGTGTCCAGCAGCCTCGTCTCTGTCAGTGCGCCCCAGGGCAGCTGTGGCTACAACGTAGCTTGCCATTGCCAGTGTGTGAATGTGTGCGTGAATGGGTGAATGACTGAATGTAGTGTAAAGCGCTTTGGGGTCCTTAGGGACTGAGTAAAGCGCTATACAAATGCAGGCCATTTACCATTTTTACCATAAAACTGAAGCCTCATTTTAAGTACATCTGCCCTGTTGAACTTATTATGGAAAATGAATATTTAAATCAAAACAAGCTGCTGATTATTTCACATTTTATTTGTGAGCAACATCACATTTAAATCTTACATATATAGTTATTTGGCTTATATCGTGATATATCGTTATCGCCTGAAATGAAAAAAAGCATATCGTGATATGAAAAAATCTTATATCGCCCAGCTCTAGGTTCAATGGTGCGTGTTCTTCTAATGGCCGCCTTCCCACTGGAAGTTTTGATCCACAGCAATTTAAAAGGTAAACAGCTTTGAAAGTCAGTTCAAATGGTTAGCTAATAGTATTCTAAAAAGCCTACAACTCTGTCACCAGTTTCTTTACCAAAAAGTACCCATAAAAGTATCTCTCAATAGCATATCATTGTAGTTCAAATGTTTAGTTGTACAAATATCAGATTTTTGGAAATCTAAAACTAGTCAAACACTCAAATGTTCATGCTTTTTATAGGAGCACAGATCAAAACGGACATCGGCGCAGAGTGAAGAACTGCCCTTCATAAGGACACTATGACAGCCATATATAGTAAGTGAAGACTTTCTGTGTATCTAAAATTGCATACAGCACAAGTAACTTACTTTGCAACCATTAAAATAGGTTGTAAAGTAAGTTACCAATACTAAATAGGTGATGATGCATTGTAGTGGTTGGTCTCAGACAAAGAAGGTCAACAGATTTATGAATGCTGGAGGGTAAGGAGAGACAACCAAAAGGGGTGTTAGCATTACTGTAATGTGAACTGGATAGACTTTCCATCTAGGAAAAAAAAGGTAAAATTATGCGTAAAATATATCTGTATTAATATCTGTATCTATATAAACAGAAATATCTGTTTGCTAAATCAAGCCAGCTAACATAAATCATATTTTTATTTTAACTCTGATAAAAGTAATAGAACTGTGACTTTTGTTTGTTACAGTGGCGGTAAGGAAGAGGTTTCCCAATGTGTCCAGAAGGGCTTTGAGGATTGCAGTGAAAGCTGGGGAACTGAGACTGCTGGAAAAGGAAAAGAAATTAAATTTAAAAGTATGTTGACTTATGTTCACACAATCACACACACATATACACACACACACATATGTGTACATATATATATATATATACACACATATATATATATGTGTGTGTGTGTTTTTAGAATGTTTAAGTATGTAATGAGAATAAAATTATAAAATGAATATTCCTTGCTTGATTGATATGCTATATCTATGTTTTAAACATCAAATAAAGATTTCTTTCAGCTGTTACATGTGAATGTGTTTTCTTAGAAATATATGAAGGGTTAAATTTATATATTTTTGAATGATTTTAAATAAGTTTAAATTGTATTTTGAAATATATTTTATAAATATATTTCAAAATATAAAAAAACAGCCAAAAATATATGTGTTAAAACACATTTCAAAATATATTATAAATATATTTTTAAATATATTTTAAAATATACAAAAAATGGCCAATGTGCCAAAATGTGCTAAAATATATTTAAAAATATATAAATATATTTTAAAATGTATTTTAGCACATATATTTTTTGGCCATTTTTTGTATATTTTGAAATATATTTCAAAATGTATTTTAAAATATATTTTTTTACCGTATTATAAGGTAAAGACAATATAATATTACAAAGTAAGACCCAACAAGTGATCCTCCTTTGAGCAGGCACTTGGTGACAGTGGGAAGGAAAAACTCCCTTTTAGCTAGTAGAAGCCTCTGGCAGTGGAGGAAAGCTAATTCACTATGGCTACTGGTGTCTCTAGCTTCACATCTCAAGAAAAGAGTCGCTAATTACCAGAGCTTGCTTCTCAGTGGGTGTTTTGTAGAGTAGCGAAAAACAATTTGACACGTAAATGGGTTGGAGGTGTACTGCGGGCTTCTATTTAGGGCTACACCAACCTTTCACCATCAGCCACCCTACCTGCTTTCCGGGCTGCTCAGGACAATCTGCTGGGGAGAACTAATGGTGGCTAAATTTTCTTCGCCCACGCTGACTACAGGGGCTTGGCCATCAAAGGATTTTCCAGGTTGTGGAGATGGATTTCTAGTTCAGTAAGCCTAGCCACCAGAGCTGCAAACAGGCTATATTTCTTACAAGTATCATAATTACTAAAAGAGGCTGAGGAGTAGCTAAACATCTGACACTAATCAGGAAACTGCAGGAGGGACAAGTGAAAAAAGCGTGCTGCTAGTGACTCGGCTATGAGCTAAGCTAAACTAGCATATATGTAAAGACAAATGAATGAATACTGTGAATAAGCAGGTGATTTCAACAGAGTGTGCTCTGGCTAAAGCACTATGAAATTCTTTATCTAAAGGTTTTTAATTAAACTGACTAGACAGATAAGCTACACAAAACACCACAGTGCTAAAACGCATTGTAGAGCAGGACGGGATACAATACTGCAGAAAGAGCCAACACCAAATCACTAAATAGAACCCTGTCAGTCACGGACTGGCCTCCCGAGCCTGAACCTCAACATTCCCAAAGACTGCTTAGACAAATTACAAAAAAAGGTTGACTAAGTGAGTTCAGGCGGTGTTGAACAATCGAAGGAGACATACCAAATATTGAGATTCAGTTTGTTAGAATTCTACACACTGTTTACCTTTTATACTATATTTCCATCTATTTTCCAAGGAAAGTATTTTAAAAAATGAGGAATGGCTGCAACATTTTTTTCATTATACAGCATACGGCTTCATAGGAATGAAAACCGCTTTTTCATGCATACAGTTATTGCGCTTAAAGCCGTATCATGATGCTGCTTCTGCTCTTGTAGAAAGCTAAACAAATTCAGAAGGTGAAACAAAACTAAAGGCTGATGAAGATGTTGCATCACTCTGAGAGCACTCAGTAAAACAGTTTTGTCCCTGCCACTTGTAAAACAGTGCACATGAATTGTAATTTAATGCAGCTTCTTTTCTTTAATTCTTAAACACATTCTCTTTTGTATTTTGAATTGCTGTGCATTTAGATAGGTAATGGCAAATTAGTTGAAACAAACTGGTATATTTTAAATCTTCAATGCCTATTCTATCTTGTTTTGGAAAATTGTTATTTACTCTCACAGCTAATATAATCAGAACAAATTGGAATCGTTTGGAAAATAGGTTTCATTAGAAGTGAACAGGAGATTGAAATTTAAATGTAATTCTACTTTATCTAAGACTTTTTATCAAAGACTGTCCTAATTAGTAACTATTCTTTTTTCGCCATCCTTTCTGATTTGTCATATAATCTTCTGTGAGGATCAAAGTGATGAGGCTGCAGTGTAATGAGAGAAGTGGAAGGCATTTTAACAGCTCATGATTCTGGACAACATCAAACAACAGTCAAAACATAAGCAACAGGCAGCACCACAATGTTCACACATATATAAGACTGTGGTATTTGAAAAACATGCCAAAGAACATCAAATAACCAAGATTCACTGTTGAGACTCAATGTGTAAATGTGGTCAAGCTAGTCCCTTTACCATGTAATATGATGTTGTTGTGAATGAGTTCTTAATTAAGAACACACGTTCCTGCCTGATTTGTGTGTTCTCCATAAGGACTGAGAGTTTTTGTTCGCCTGCCTGCCAGTAACAAGACATACAAAAGCACCATGAAGAATTAAGAATATTCAGATGACAATGATGAATGGCTTGTTTAAAAGCATGAATAGCTCTTGACTCACACAATACTGGTGTGTCCACATAAAAGGCTGGATCACGTGGCATTCATCTTCTTTGTAAGAGATAGACGTAATTGCAGTTAATTATTTTCAGAATATTGATGAAAATGAGTATTTTTAAGTTTCTGTGATGATGTCCATGCAGTGTGTTTCTCCCTGGTTGGAGAGAAAACATTAAGCCGCCCTCCATTCTCATATCGCAGCATGTTTTGGCACATATACAATTGAGCAAATATTTAATTTTGTTAGGAATATTAGGGAAGCAAGAAAGCAACCATACATGAATAGAACCTGCAGTCACCATCATTGCTTTTGCTTTCCCTGCCAACATTATTGATGGCAGACAGAATGTCTCCAAGGCTTCATGCTCCCATGTGTGACAGAATGAGAGAGACAGTGTTGTGTATGAGAAAATATTTCTGTTTATCAGTCAGCCCAGCTAGCCACAATAAAAGGCATTCTGTTACATACTGTACATAAATGGCATGCTGCAATGCCTCCCTCATCCTGATTGCTTACCCCTGCACTGTCCCCTCTTGTCCCTTTTGACAGAGGGGCTTGACAGATAGATCACAAAGATGCACAATCATTGCATGGCGGGGACTGGGATGGAGTGCACCCATTATTCTAAAGCAAAGCTGTCTGGCGGGGCAAGGCCTGCACGCCACATGGTGCCATGATAGATGGGGACCATTAATCAAGGCAGGATGGGGCCCTGAGATTGATGTGTAGAAATTCAAATGCTCAAGCAGCATTTGGAAGATTAAGGCTGTGTGGGCAAGGTTAGGAGTCTACCTTTCTGTTATGGAGAAACAGGTTTAGCTGTGCCCAGGGGTGGCATAGGGGATAATTTGCCCCAAAACTGTGCTGCTTCCAGTATTCTTTGCCTCAAAGCTCTCCTGTCTTTTATATTGATTAACAATGCCTAGATTTGTCATTTTCCCACTGATGAGCTGTCCTGGATCTTTTCAGCAGGAAACAAGACTCCCTGTAGTACCAAGCATTGAAATAAATATCAAAGATTACAGTTTATTTGAGTTCTTTTTTCTATTTCTAAACATATTAAGTGATACTAATGTCAGACAAATTTAAAGAAGATCAGAACAGGCACAATTTAATCAGTTATATTCTATATTTGTGCGTTGATGGGAAAAGCTGGACAGTGTAGTGGTAAGACTACACACCTTGGAGCAGGAGTCACAAGTTCAATTCCCACCCGGTATCCAGTCAGGGTCCTGGCTAGACCCCCAATGCTAAAAAAAAAAAAAACAAGCCCTGGAATGGTGCGGCTACGTCTGCATCCTGTCCGCAGCTTGGACACAAGCATTTCACTATATGTTGTACTCTGTATAATTGTGGATGTGACAAATAAAGGTTGTTTTATACTTTCATGCAGCTTTGTAACAGTAGAACATTCAACGTTTCCAAAAGAGTTTAATAGCCTTATTATTTTAACTCTGTTGCTCACTATTGTACTTTCTGGTTACCAAAGTTCTCTTTCCGTTAGACCAACAGTAAGCAGTATATTCTAAATAGGCAAGAACAGTGAATAATGACTAGGGTGATTTCATTAGAAATTGTCATTTGAACCCAGTTTTGCTTAGCTCCATTTGTATCTTTTCAGCAGACTTCTTTAATAATAGTGAATCAGCTTGGTAAAATTAATAGTTGTATTTCATCATTATTCTAACAGGAGCATTAGCAAATAAGTTGCACACAGGAACAAAATGTACTTACCAAGAAATTTTGTCAGAGAACTTGGTGCTTAATGGACAACAATATGAGAGAACACATTTGCAGGACTCAGAAATAGGACAGTAATGCTAGTATTAAGGTTTTCATTGATAACTGAACAACGTACCTCTTGTAAGAGGTGTTGTGGTATCTCTGTCGGTCTGTCCGTTTGACTTCATATTATCATTTCCTGTTTATGTTTCAATAAGTGCTTTTTAATAGCAAACTACTAGGCACCAAAAAGACAGGCAATCCCAGTCAAAAACAGAATTTTCTTGTCAATGTTGATACAGATGGGATTCTTTATTGTGTTAATGTTTTGATATTTGTGCTAATCCCGTACAATCAAAGGGGTAAGGGGGCACAGATACAGCATGTGTGCGGTACTTGAGATAAAATCTTAAGTTAATATGACTAATGTAATGTAAAAACTAACCAAACTCACAGAATAAGTATAATCTGTTTTTCAGATAATAATATTTATATTATTCTGACAAACAAGTTGTATATGGTCTTATGGTGTTAGTGATTGAGTAATTTAAACCCACACTAGCCATACTTGATACAGTTCAGTGCTTTTGCTAACAAACTGCAATAGTTTTGATGGAGAACAAAAAATGCTAAAAGATTCCCCCGGTGACAAAATGTTCAGTAACAGTACTGTGTACAACCATGGAGAACTGTGTGTTGGAGTGTGTTGTAGAACTGGTTCGACAGCTTTCTGTGCTTTTTCTTCAGGCAAATGAGTCATGCTGAAAAACACCTACAGCATTTTGCGTTGCTGCAAATGGAGTACTCCAAAGTTTTATATCATTTCCATCTGCTGCATTATTTTTAGTCCCTGATTATATAAGACATGAGGTGGTGCTGTGTGATTATGTTCTCGAGACATGGACCTTTCTGTCGGAATTCACCATTTATTTATTTAGTTTGTATTATTATTATTATTATTATCATTATTATTTTTTCCCTCAGTCATAGGGCCAAAGGAAGTTTGTGCCAGCAATACAGAAGGTGTATTGCTGTGGATGAAATAAATGTAACATTTTCTGGCAAAAAACCCCGACTGTTATGTTCAAAAAATGAATTCAGTTATTCCAGTTCGATGTCAGGTTTGAAGGTTTTCCTTGGAATTTCTCCTTGGAAAATTCTCAGTTAACAGATTAAAGAAAATATTGTTAAACTGCGTGCCACTTATATTGTCACAGCAACCTGTGCTCATTATTGGATTTGTGTCATGTTTAGAGTCTGACATCTCATTTCCTATGATACTGTATATCAGCAGAGATGTCCATGGCAATGCTGCTGCCATAAAAATAACAATACTCCTGGCAAAAAGGTTATTAATGTGTAAGTAATGTCGCACATTTTTTTTGTCAAAAATTCCATAAATTAACAAAACAAAAAAAGAAAAAAGAAAAAGCAAAAAATAAATAGCAGATGATGATTATTGGTGCCATGGATCATTGTTACACATATCTGTCACTCCTTTATTGCCCTGATGGTTCCTATATTAAATTCATAAAGCACTTAATTCCACATAGTTGCTCCTGAGAGTATACTTTTGTCAAATAATAATTGCAAAGAGAATATCGTCTAAGGGTACCACCTGTTATGTTAATATGTTTAGTGTCTGACTAGTGCACCCAGAGTGTAGCACGTATCAGGAGGAATAAAACAAACAAGAAAGGTGATCTATAATCAGTTACTTATCAATAATGCAAAGATTTGCACCTTTAGGATAAAAGGGGAAAGAAAGAAAAGAAAATTACCCTCAAGGGACTCGTTGAGATTCTCATCTGAATATTCACACAAGTCTAGAGGTACTATAGTAGATGTAGTAAAGAATACTATAACTAGGAGAGACAGCTTGTGAATATGACTCACAACTTAACCAGGGCCTTATCCAAGCGAAGAGCATTCATCTGGCTTTGACAAAATAAAATGCATCAAGAAATCACTGTGAAAAAATTAAAAAAATATATATGCTTTATCATTTTTATATTGTTCCCATGACAAGAAAGACCTTCAGCAACTCTAAATCCATCCAGAGAAGCATCATCCCTGGCTATCTTTTCCCCCAGGGAAAACTTAAGCCATTAGAGAGGAAGGGAGAGAGAAAGATACAGAAGGCTTGATACGTATAGGAAGAGGTTATAAAGTGAAAGCAGCTAGCACTTCTGATGAATATTTCCAAGGGGAAGTGCAAGTAGAGGTACAAACATTCATTTCTCAGAAAAAACGTGCCTGAGCGGGGAATGAAGGGGATACTGCTGTATTCAACGCAAAACTTTGGATTTGTTTTCCTGCCTATATTCACTGATTTGCCATGTGCGATCTTACAAACAAGAGTTTGAAACAAAGAATGTGCTCAGCAAGTTTCCTGGCAAAATCACAAGATGTAGATTTGTTTGTTTAGGTACATGATAGTAGTGCTGAAACAAATATTCAGTAAGTTTCAAAATGAAGAAAAAATGCAGTTTCTAGTTTCATAAAAATATTTATTGTGTTTGATATTTTGTACATTTGTAGACAAACTAAAAGATTAAGGCATTCAATACAAAGATACTTTTTTTTATCCTTGTGTGGTTAAAAATATTGCTCTATATACCACTTATCCATGTGCAGTTTAAGATATAACCATATCTGCACTACTTACTGGACATGTAAGTGAAGAGTTTTGCTAGCATCTTTTTCTGCTCCACTACTTCAAGGATAGATGCAAACAATCTTAATACATGTAGTCATTTTAGATTAGAGCTCTTATTATAGAATAATTTAGAATATTAAGCTTTTCACTTATTTAGATTTTGACATTGTCGTATTTTCTATTTCACTTAAATTAATGTTTAGCATATTTTTTGCCTTTGTGCTCTCCATTTTTCTGAGATATTGTGTTTATTTTATTAAACTGCATTGTTTATAATGATCTACTTTAATATAATTCTTTTCCTATTCTTGTTCTTATTATTATTCTTATCTCCATTGATGATTTAATGATGATATAATCAGTTCTAACTCCCACAATATCATGTTATGTTTTATTGATGAAGTGCTTATTTATGAAATACCCAGTACATGTGCAGTTTGTAAAGATGTAGCAGGTGGGAGGACTGGAGAAGGCAAACTATGTGACAGCCACAGCATTGTCTCCAGTGTTCTCTGTGCAACCCACTATCATGGCAAAACATGAAATAGACATGCCAGTCCACTGTGTCCATTCCACGCTATACCTCTCCAAAGTGTGCAATGGACATGCATGCAGAAGTTGCAGGAAGTTGCAGTAACAGTAGAGGGAGATATTTTATTTCTAGCCACCAGAAAGTGACATTATTAACACATTTTCATGTAAATACAGTCAAGCCCACAATTATTCATACCCCTGCCAAATTTTGACTTAAAGTTTCTTTTGTTCAACCAGCAAGTTCTTTTTTGACCAGAAATGACACAGGTGTCTCCCAAAAGATAATAAGACGATGTACAAGAGGCATCATTGAGGAAAAAAAATATTTCTCAGGTTTTATTTATATTTTAGCAAAAAGTCAATAGCCAAAATAGCCAGGGGTATGAATAATTATGGGCTTGACTGTACATTTTAGTTGCCTTAGCTTAATGGTTTCTGGCAATTAAGAACTCTGAGATGTGCTTCACACAGTTTTTACTCACGACCGGCTTCTTGCCTTGTTAACATTAGCAGAAAAGTACTTGTCAGGGGCTGGGTCTGAGACCCAGTTTTTTGTATTATTATAAATCTTTGATTTCATCATGGTTTATCACTGCTAGTGTTTTGGTTTCTGTTTCGTAGCTCCTTGTGTTCTCTAGTATTTCTTGATTTCTAGTCTTTAGGTTTTGTTTATGTGGCTCCCCTGTGTTTCATGTTATGACTACTCTATGCCTTCCTTTCCCACGTTTCAGGTCTCTATGTTCTCTGTCTTCCTTGTCATCCTTGACTCTGTGTTCGTGTTTCCTGTTTTCCTTTGAAAGTCTGTCCTATGTCAGTGTATTCTGCTTTGCCTCCTTTGTCTCATTATGTCAGATTAACCTCAGCTGTGCTCCCCAGGTGTTTCCACTTCCCTCATTACCCTTCTGTTTTTTTAAGGTCTCTGTCTCCTTCTGTTCCTTGTTGGGTTGTCTGGTTGTCTTCATGTCAAGTAATGTCAGGTCACAGAGAATTTTTTTCCTACTGTTGAGGTTTTTGATTATTTCTCAGTTATGTTGTTTCATGTTCCTGTTAGGTTCATGTCCTTATCTTTTGTCACTGTTTTTTTGTTAGTTTTAGTTCTTCCCAGTTTAGGTTGTAGTTTAGTTTCACCCTAGTTTCATCTTGTCTTGTTTTCTGTTGTTGTTTTTTTTTAATACCAGTTCCTTTCTCCCGTGTCTGCTTTTGGGTCCGTTTCATAAACACATCGGCGTTCCCTGCATTGACAGTGCTTTCTAAATGGACAAGCCAGATTTGTTTAGTCCTAATATCGTCTAGACCCTGCCATAATCTTGCATCTCAGCTCTTGTCAATTCCACAACTGACCACGAGTGTCAACAGCATACACAGTGATGGTATATGAACTTTCTAACTAAATGGTTACATTAATCTTAAAAAATCTTCTTTTAATGGATCATTAGCTTCATTAAAAACTTCTTAAGCTATTGTATTTACAGATAGAATGTCATATACATGCAAGTGCATGCTACCAAAAATATAACCTCCTTGGCGGCGGTGAAAAGAAAAGACAAGCAAACAAAACAAAGACACCAGGAGCTACTGCTGCATGTACAATTTTGGTGAGCATACATATGTTTAATGTGTATTCTGTCTAGTAATTTAATGGCTTAAAGCATTTCTCCATGTATCAATGTACCAGCAAAATGCAGGCAAGCCCAAATCTACTCGCTGTTTATGTAAACATGGTTGTAAATGAATTTCATAAGGCAAGCATTTCAAAAAATCAGCATTGCAAATATTTTATGGAGAAGGAGGCAGATTCAGCACATTTGTTAGACCTCAAGAAAGCACACAGTGGTTATGAATGAGAGACAATGAATGCAAGCATTGCTCTGTTTGGAAGACAACTCCACAGGGTAACCATAAATTCATGATAAAAAGACACTACACCCATTTGACTTGTTGACTGAAAGTGCTTCATGATTTTACGTATTAAAAACATGATTGAACAGGTGTTTCAAAAACGGTGATTAAATCATAGAAAAAATACATTTTCCAAAATATTAGGTGGATTAACCCTTTGTGTGTGTAGTTCATTGCATTTGATAAACAGTAATATTACATAATTAGCCTCACTTACCCACAAGTGTCTAAACCTCATTGTTATCTTTCTTTATGATTGTACTAATATCAAGATTACACACTTCTCTGAAGTTGTAGATGCTGCACTTTACTATAGTCATTCACTTTAATGACCTATCTCTACCATTACCAGAAGCATAAGGTCCTCTGCTACAGAAGGCAGTCTTAGTTCTGCTTGAAAGTGGGCCACCATTCATCAGGCCTTACTGTGACCTTGTTGTGCTCTCTCAGCAATATCTAGTTAGTCCAAATTGCTTCTCTTTGTTTCACAATTTTCAGCCCACATCTGTAGAAAGTAAACAATGCAGTATTGTAATGAGAAATGGCAAGCAGGGAGAAAGGGAAGGAATGACACCTTAGAGACTGTAACCCCCTTGCTCCCTCTCTCTTTCTATCTATTTCTCTGTGCAAGTGAAAACAAGTGGACTGCCAAAGGGAGAGAGGTACCAAAAATTGCTTCTGTTGAATGCACTTCTGCGCCTTTATTGCTTCCTGTAATTGCTTCTCTGAGAGGTAACTGCTCTCCTCTTGTCCTTTTTTCACTGCTGAAGGATTGTACCCTTCGAAACATGGAGCAAACCCCACCTGAGTCATGAATCCCATTTAAAGTCAATGTTGAAGGTACACACATCAATTTGATTGAACCTGAATGGATACATACAGCACAGTCCAACCAAACTACATTATGTGATTTAAATATTTCTATACAGAAAGTGTTCTTTACCAAACCCACCCTGCCTGATCTACCAGAGTATTTTCAGTGTATACTGGTATGGTATGCACGTGGTGTGTTGATAAAAGTAACAAAACTCTGACGGTTACAAGTTTAAGATCTTGCGGGAGTAACGGTCCAATGATATATGTGCTTGCTGCATTATTAAAATGACAATATGGAGAGTATGTGCAGCACCATATGTTTAATAGCTAATTTCAGAAGAAACAGTGACCCAAAGAATGGCTTCATGCTTTTCTCCAGATGTTGAAGAATAAGATTTTTTTACATACTAATAGTCATGGATTGGATTACTCCGAATAGAGTGGGTTTACTTTTTCGACAGAGACAAGTAGAGTACTTGTAGTAAAAACAAAAAGAAAGATAAGATTGTGTCACATTGTGTGGGATGGTTTGTTTGCCTCTGTGTTTATTTTAAAGGTCAGAAACACAACCAAATAATGGGGAACACATGATGATGTGATATTTGCTTGTAAAAAAAGCTACTTCTCATACAGTATATGGATAAAACCATTTTTTAGAAAGCAAGTAGTAAAAGTAGTATTATATAAGGTGTTTCTAGTATTTCACTCTCTGTTATAACAAAAAATTTAATTATTTGAAACGTGTCCAAAAATCCCACAGAATTAACTGCATGTAATACTCAAATACATTCTCACAATAAAGTACTTTTCAGTCCACAAGTATTTGCACAAGAACACAGTCAACCAAGATGTGATTGAAATGTAGTCTTTCAGATGTAATACAAGGGATTAGACAACAAATACTAAATTGACTACAAAGTCTTACCTTTTAATAGACTCAAAATCAGATATTTGACTGATAAGCTGTTTCATGTACAAGTGAGGCCTGTTCCCTCATTATTCACGACATATTAAGCAGATGAAATATCTGGAGTTGATTACAAGTGTTTTACTTTTTACTGGGACACTCAATGTGAGGAGATATCAGTCCCTAGGAGATGTCAATGCAAGTGATAGAGCTCATCATTATGCAGAAAAACCAAAATTAATCAGTTAACGACATGGTAAAAACTTAGAGAGTGGAATACAGTACAGTGGAATATATCAGAACTCTTTCCTTGGTTAGGCTTTAGCCACACACATGCGTGCCGACCTGTGGTTAATGGAGGGGATCGACAGTCAATAGTGTGAAATACGGTTAGGGTTATATGTTAACACCACATACAAAGAGGTTTATGGTGTTGTTATCAGGTTGCCATGATTGCATGAAAGACATTGACTATCCTGTGAACACTTGCAAACTACTCGCCAAGCAGGGGGGAAACTGTAAAAGTGTGTGCAATGCTTTCAGAGTAAAACATTGTGCCTTTTGAAATGTGTTGGTTGTAGCGATAAAGCACACTGTTTATTGTCAAGGCAGACATTCTCCATTTGTGCTTTGTGAAACACTTTTGCAAATTTCACTATAGTTTGAAGAGTAAAAGCATGGAGGACACTGACTTCTCTGCAAACACTAGTCGAACTGTGGGTGATTACAGCAATCTGCTTGTGACCAAAGCAGGGATATTTTTGATGTAGCATCCTCTGCATATGCAACATATTTCACCTGGTGACAGCCAGTAACCTTCAGCAACCACTTGTTAACTGATTATGGCATATCAGTGAGATCAGCGATGGGAGTGACTGACTAGTTTCTAAGCCTTTGGTTTTAAGAGAAATTACTTCACAATATCTAGACAAGTCAAGAGTGCTGTCAAGGAGGGAAGCATATCGCTGTCAAGGTAAAATAAAAAGACGACTTCATGCATATAAATATAGATTTAGAGTAAAGTTCTACTCAAGAATTGGTGTGCCAGATTATATTTTGTCTGAAACAATGTGCCCAGTTCTGGAAAGCATCTTTACATTAAACAAACCAAGAGTAACTTGTAGCAGAATGATATCAAGAAAAAAGTTATGGAAAAGCATAGGAAAAGTTCCTTTAGATCATGTGCTATCAAACATGGTGGAGGGAGTGTTAGGGTTATGAATAACTGACATTGGAACTGGGTCAATAGTGTTTATTGATTATGGTGATGTGGACAGCCGTTACTCTCTGTTCAGATTCAGCAAAATGCTGCAAAAGACCCAAAGCATACAACAAAACCAGCCAAAGAGTTTTTCAAGACAATCTCAATCCGACCAAGAATGCTTTTAACTTACAGAAGAGGTAAGGTAGAGGGACCCACAAACAATCATAGCATTTGGTGATGTCTGTGGGTTCCTGACTTTGCTTCTAGACTAGTATGAAAGATATATATTTCAAATTATTTTTTTTTTTTTTTTAATTTTGTCTAATTCACTTTGGGCCTCTAAAAAGGGTTCTGTGTGTAGAAATGCTGGTAGTCCTTAATGGTTAACACAATGCTTTTGTGAAATCCCCCAAAGATGAAGCACGTAAATAACATATTGTCAATTGACTGATTGATTTAAAACACACTGTGGTGTTTAGGGAAAATAACCACAAACTGCAATTGTCCAAAAACAAGTGTACCTTAGCTGTACATATTATAACATAATAATAATAATAATAATAGTAGTAATAATAATAATAATAATAATAATAATAATAATGATGATATAATACATATTATAACAGCTCTGTTTACTCCATCTCTCATTCTATGAAAGCTATGATGGGCCCCAGCCTCACCCTGAATTGGGTAGGTGGTTAAAAATGGATGGGTGGGTGGGTAATACAAAAACGCTAATCATCTGCTTGGGGGTGCTTTTTTGTTTAAAAAAAGTACTCATTGTACTGTATTGCAACGTAAATATATCTGTTCCTGCTGTTCTTCACAGTTATTCCCCAAAATTTATTCACATGTCAATCAAGCCATACACAAGTCAGATAAAAATAGTCCAAATACACTGAAATCCCAAAGTAGCTTGAAAGGAACTGTTATTTCTTGCTTTATAAGTTGGCATTTCCTTCTATTCATGTAACCTACATTTTACACTGAAATGCTAAAACTGTTTTGAATATAACCATATTATTTCAATTCACACTGAAGCACAATTCATGTGCTCGACTTATGCAAATATTAAAGTGAAATTGGACAAGTGATGGTGCAAGAGTAATCTTTTTAGCACTACATCAGGTGTGGTTTATCATTCCAGTAGTTGTTTTGTCCATGGGCAAACGCTACTTTTGTGTGTATGTCTGTATATGTATGCATATAAAACTTATTTATTTTTACTTGGGTTTGTGTTTTGTTGAGATTGCAAAGTCTGGAGTGGAAACTGCTGTGCCCAAATAGTTTTCAGCAGGTGGTGTTTGCACAGTGAATACACCATGTCTCTGAGTCCCAATCCCATTTAAATGCCTGGAAGCAAAAATCTACCCAAGTTCCCTCTTACATGCCTATCATTGTTGCATTCATTCCTGCAGTAGCCTGTCACTTGCATTTTGTGTTTTAAAGCTGTTAATTTATTCATCTTTTTTGCCAGGCACACTGCATTTAATTTGTGATGAAGGAACTGGAGCAGGAGACAAAATGTTCCCATATTATGGTTACATAAATCAGAAGGTTTTTTTTTTGTTTTTTTTTGTACAATGTATGTACAAAGATAAGATGCCTCCTGGCTTTGGAGGCGTTAAAAGAAATTATAATAATACAACCTGAAAACAATTGACTACTGTAAATCATGACTTCCTTAAATTACAAAAGTACTCATGTTCATATTCTCAGTTCCTTATTTTGGAAATATACATACATATATATCTCTATCTGCCACGGCAGTTACAAAAATGTAGTTATTGTATGAAGCAACATGATTTCCACTATTTGTTTCTCTTAAATTTGACGTCTGACTGATATGTGTGTATTTGTATGCCATGTCATATGTCAAATACTGAAACTATTGAATACCACTTGGCTTTTTTTAGTGTTATCAAATGTGTTTCTGTCCATCAGCTACAGTAATAGATACTATTAATCATAATATGAACTTAGATTTTGTAAATGTATTTATCTATCTTGTACAGAAATTATATCACACAACACAGGTTGAATAAAATTGGCTTTTCTGTTTCTGATATTGGCACTCAGTGTACTCAAAACACCACAGACACATATTCCCATGCACTATGGCACTGTTCCCCTGTTTTTGGCTTGAAATCACTCAAGCTTTCCTCCATCTTGGTCTGCAGAATCCCATTATCTCCTCATTTGTGCTTACCCAGTGACAAAACCTCAATTAGTCTTCCAACCAAACATGCTAAACCCACACTCACCACTTTAGCCATTGCCAAGAAAATAATACTTATCAATTGGAAAAATAAACAATCACTTAGCATTAACCATTGTTTGAATCTCCTTGAGCATGGCCTCCAGTCTTGACAGAAAAGGATGACACACATTATTGAAATAGGGTCTCCTAACTCATTAGATAGAACTGTAGAATCCTGATTTTGCCTGTCATCAAATTTGACAATGTATATTCTTAATTGTCCTTTCTAAGCATGTGATTATTATCGATTGGGTTGCAATCTAAATTATTGTCACTGATATTATGGATAGAAATTAACATTCTATTTTGAATTGCAACTTCAAGATCTCGTTCAGGATTTTTTTTTGACCCTTAAGTGATCAGTGACTGATTACTTAAGGGTCCCAGCACAACTCAATAGGATCCTTTTTTCTTTTTTTTTAATCTGGGGGACTCTTGTGTTCTGATGGGGGCTGTATGGTTGACCACCACTGTCTTGCCCATGGGGGTGCTTGGTCCGGTCTGCTCGATCCGGGTCTGGTACTTTCTGGTGCCGTGGCTCCCCCTGGGGTTGGTTGATTTCCTGGTGGCCCTCTTGGGCTGGTCCTCAGTGCTACGCCTGCGCATTGAGGGAGGGCTAAGACTTTGAAAGGGGATGGTTGGGCCCACTTTGTTTAGCTTGCGTTGGTATGGTGAGTCAATCTCTTTGTGGGTGTTTTCTTCTGCCTCACCCTTGGGACTGGAGCTCACACAGAGACGAATCAGCCTGGGGAAGGAAAAAAAAATTTTTTTTTAATTGATTTATTTAATTTTTGTGGTTTTTCTGGTGACAGCAAGCATAACTGTTGGCGGCCTTTTTTTTTTAGAATTGTTTCAAGCATAATTTAATCAACTTATCAATCCCTCTTGTCATTGTGGTTAAAGTAGGACAAGCAGAAATTGTAACAGCTACACATAAACTGAAGTTCTTTTGCGGTTCCTTTGCTCAAGATTTTTCACATCAATGAATAAAGTGTGCCTTTTACACTGATTGAAGAAGGTGTCAGTGCAGTGTAGGTTTCCGTAGAGTTCCATCTAGAAATACTGACAGTAACTATATATTAAGCATATACTATATATAAAAATCTATATCTCTATGACACACACTTAAATATAATGACTATCACTATCAATATCACTCATAAGTACATACATTTCTGAAACTACACACTGTTTCGATGACATACTGTTTATTATGCCATCCATATTTATCATACTACACCAACATGTTTGGCACTTCTCTAGTTTTTCTTTTTGGCTGGAAAATGTGGAGAATCGACAGTAACGTGAGAGACTCATAACCAACACATTTTATTTTAACATATGAACCATGGCATGTTTTGGATTAAATGTATATCATACAAGATCAACAGAAAGTCACAAATCCATTCTTATGATTTACTTTTTTTGTCTTTGACATTGCTTTTTTATTTTAAAACAACATTAAAATTCAGCAACAGTGACATGCTTTCAACATTCAGTGCAGGAAAGGCCAATTTTCCCACACACATATTAACAGTGTCTGTCACATCACTGCACATTTCAGGCCCATTTTCCACTTGATGCAGTATGCGCACAGTTGGTATGGGGGCACCAGGTTAGACCTCTCAGCTTTGTGTACTGAGGTGCACTAAAAAACTTTGACAAATGGCTTTTGATGGAAGCAGTGAGTGGCAGACTATATTTCCCCTCTGCTCTTTGGAGTAGCCAAGAAAGCATAGCATTAAGTGAGCTGTACATTGCTGCATGCTCATTGCTGTCTTGCCAAGACTGATGGTTGAAAGTTTGAATATGAACAACACAATAAATTTACAGAAGGGTTGCAGGAATAATATTAAAGATCAGAGAATTTTTATTTTAGAGTTTTAGCCATGGGCAAATAGTGGCTTTTTAAATTTTTTAATCTTGCTTTCATATGGTGGAATACACTAGATATTCTTCCATATGTTAGAAAGCCACAGTACACTCTACACTCAGTGGTGTCTTTTGGTGGTCAGCAAGGGTAAACCAACATGTATAAAAATGTGCAGGGCAGTAAAAAAAAGCTTTGCCCTCAAGGCTGCAGTTCTGCTCAGGCCCATAGCTCCTAAACACCCATATGTTGCTTACACTTAGATAAAAATGGGAGCTTTCCTAAGATTAGAGACACAGATCTCACAGAAATGTCTTTTTCTAGAGAGCTAAATGTTTTTGGTTTTTTTTATTACATAAACCGAACCTGAACATTTTAACAAACTGAATAATGTTTGGAGATGTGCTTTATATGTGTACCAAAGAGTTGGTGTTTTGTTGATACTACAAGTGGATATTGTACTTTTTTAGTATAAGCTCGGTCTCATTCTTTTAGCCAAATATATAAATTCCTTAAAAATGCTGTAGTTGTTGGAGTTGATATGAGACAGGGTATTAAAAAGCAGCTCCATGAATGTGTTCTTTTGCAGCAGCACTTCTATCTCATTTTCAACATCAAAAAGAGAGAAATGACGCGATAAGAAAGAGAACATTTTGGCTTCCCTTTTGAGAAGAGGTAGTCAGACACTTATGTTTGAGAATATATCTGACTGTGGTGGGAAAAATCAAATCGAAAATGTATTTTGTCCGTATAACAATGTGTTTTGGGTTTTTTTGTTTGTTTTTCATTTGTTATATCACTAATGACACCGTAAACCTGACCCTAGTCCTCAGAACTTTGCATTCAAGACCACAAAATGCCATATAAAAACTAGCAAATGATTATACACCACACACAAACACAGACACAAGATTCGCCTAAAGCAGCATCCTATTTATACACTTCATGATATGATATGTAAATTTAAAGGCCAAATATAGTTGTGTATATATAAATAAAGCCCTCACAGCCTTGGATAGAAACTGCAATCAGCCTAGGGACAAATCCACCAGGTGTATGATTTTTAAGACACCTCTCCCGATGTGGAGCATGCATACAATACATACATATTTCGCAATTCTTACGAAGGAAAAGGATGAACAGTGGAGCAAATTATATTTGTGGATTACAGTTTGTATGTTTTATTTGTCTTTACAAATAAAATAAATTCTTACTGTATGATTTTACTGACAAAAATCAAAGCTACCCATAACACCCCCATGATAGACACTATAATAGCATAGCAGTGTTCATGACAACTTTAATATTTTAGACAAGCGCATGTTTTTCTTCCTTGTCCATGAGTTCCACTAAATAACTAAAATAACTTAATAACATAGAAGAACATAGTTGTAGAGCCCAGGTGTGTGGTGCAACACTTTCACGCATTATGAAAGAAACAAATCAGCAAAGGATACAGCAATCATGCAAGGATGCATCATGGATCATAACACTTCTGACAAATGTCTTTTCTACTCCACATGCAATTTAGGAAATGAGACATCTTTCAGTATTGGACTTTTGAGCTGTTCTTTATCTTTTTTCTTTGTCTATTTTCATTATCACCTCCTATAACTTTTATACTTTACTTATTTACTTACCTTAAATTACAATTTAAGAGTTCAGCTGATGTTCTCCCTTCTAAGGGAGATGTCAGTGAGGTAAAGTTTTGATGCTTAATAAATAACATTTATTAATTTAATTTTCTCAGTGTCAGATATTTCACAAATACTCTCCAATAATCATCATTTTTTGTAGCAAGGTTTTTGTCTCTGTGTCTGTTAAGGTTAGATGTTGCCATTCAAGCTTTTCTGCCCACCCATGCAAGCAAAACAATCTCCAAGGTTTCTGTTTGAGTCATGGTGCCTTTTGAGTTTTGGGTCAAATAGAAAAGGAAGCAACATGAGGACACTGATGTGTTACTTTGGATATATACCAGCAAGAAAACACCTACAAAGGGATGAGATGATATTTCCAAGTGGAACCAGTAACTCTCTCATTTAAATATTTACTATAGCACTAACATTCTGGTTTTTAATGTGTTTCTTTAAGTGGTAGAAGTGCTTTGCCTGCTTGTTGTAAATTAGGTATATTAACATAATTCACACAAAAAAGCATTTACATTCACTATCTAAATTTGTGTGCAGTACTTCTGATTAAATTTAACTGCACAATTCAAGCAGACTCACATATTTTATGGTGTTATGCTCTTAAGGTTAAATGGAAATCAATGGCATGTAGTATTTGAATAATTCAGCTTATAACTCATGTCGGACTTGAAACAAATCTGGATGAAGATGTTACTTTTAAAAAAAATCTACAATATATAACACAACATGATCTGCACTACATTACAGACGTATTTTTTGAATTGTGCATCAGTTCAGCCAAATTTACTTAAAACAATTTATCAATTTTTAAACTGAGACTTTAAACTGTTTCTACAATTTTTAAAATGTTAAAATCCATCTGTTTTATGGAGTTGTTCTGTGCATACATGTTCTGTATGTGGATTAGTTTCAGCATGATCCTGTTCTTTGAAGCAGCATTTTGATTGTTGTTGCAGCAACAAACTCCATTAACTGATGAATGTAAATGTGTCACTTAACTACGACTGCACCATACGATCAGTGCATCATATAAGATTGTAATCAGAGCATTTCAAGTATTGTGCAAATCATTATGAACCTTTTGTACCATCACTGATTATTTTTAGAGAGATGTTATTTAAGTTGGGAGAAAAAAATAATTTCCTGCCACTGACCTCAAACAGTTTTGAATGAAGTGAACTACAACCAATCATCAAGATTGCTGCACTTTGCAAGAAGCTCAAAGGTACTTTCCCTCTATTACTCTGTAAGCTGTTAAAAGTTTTCTTTTCTCCTACATTTCTTGCTCCTGTTAAGTGAACTTTTAATTCATACAGGAGTAAGGAAATTGCTTTTCAAAAAGGCCAAATGTTTACTTCAGCTATGTTAGATGCATCCATACTATTCCAGGTAGGCAACATATTTATTATTTATAGCTTTTTTTAGTATCACACCAAGTTTGTCCACTTTTCCATAGTAATTGAGTGTCTCTAACACACAAACACACGGATGAAAACAAACAAACACAAAAGAACAATACAATAATTCAATAATCAGGAATGGTGAAAACAGGCAAAATCACCTGTCTCAGGCAAAACTAGTATTCAATAAATAGTATTTCAAAATTAAATATACGTTTGGGTGGCATCTCATCACAAAACCAAAAACAGGAGAATACTCAGTGAAACTCTCGAGATCGCTACATGCGGTGCAATGTTATGATGTAGACACATTTCACTCTCCCAAGCTGTGTTTTCCTCTAAAAAAATTGCAGAGGATATTTTAGATTTCCTCTGCAGTTATTTTAGATTTACTCTGCAAGTGATGGAAATCCCATCACTTTACATAAAAGTGATGGGATTTCCATGAACAATTATTAAATAGGTTCTAAGGAAAAATCTGTGAACAACTGAGGCTGCAAACTCTGAACCGCAACTTTGCGAGGATATGCTGCATTAAAAACAAAAATGTATAAAAAGAAATAATTCTAGAATCTGCTATAGCCTGTTAGCTCATTTTAATTTAGCATCTTCAGGTAAACCACTGGGTAAATACAGGTATCACAGATATCATGTGCCAATATTGATACTTATAACTTACGAAAGCAGCTTATGTAGAGAAGAGAGGTGTATCATGATTTGTAAAGTTTGCACCATCAATATTCGTAATCTAGATACAATTTAATATCAATTAAATCTTTGTGAATTTTGTTTTCTACTGTTAGTGTGTTTCGTTGTGTTATTTAACGCAACCAATACACAGAGTTGTTCCCAAGCCAGCCACGAGATGAGATGTCTCTAGTATGCCCGGGGTCTGTCTGGCAATCTGTCTCCAGGTTGGACATGTCCAAAACACTTCACCTAAGAAGTGCCCTGAATGGAACAGATGCCTGAAGCACCCTAACTTGCTCCTTTCATTACAAAAGAGTACCGGTTCTACTCAGAGTCTTTCTTGAATGACTAAACTCCTCACCATATTTCAGGCTGAGCACAGACACTCTATAGAGAAGCTCATTTCAGCTGCTTGTATCAGTATTCTCATTCTTTCAGTTGCTATCACTAATGTATGGCTGAAAGTAAAGTAGGATCACAGATCAACATCAGTGGCTTAACTTTAATGCTAATCTCTCCCTTCACCACAGCAGGTTGTGTCCACCCTCAAGTACCCCATTAGGGTGGCCTATGGGACTGCTCTGGCCTGGGCCTGAATTGGGCCTCGTGTCTTCAGGGTGGGGATCCTAGTGGATGGATTCCATGACATCTGGAAGGGCATCCAACATAAAACTCCAAAATCAAACATTTGGAGCTGACTGCTGTGGCAACCCTTTTTGACCACAGAGCGACCAAAAGTAGCCAGTTTTATAGTTGATGCCCCAAACTGTGTTTCACTGAAGTGAATCAGCTAGAACAGCTACTCTTTAAAGAAGTTCATAAAATTCCTTTTGTTTAATTTAGTAGATTCCTCACCTCCTCTGTCTCAAACAGAAATACTGATGTCATTATTGATCTCACTTCTCTAGTTCCTTCTTTTCCTTCCTCGTCTGTCTGCTTGGCTCTTCTGTAATTATATTCATGGTTACTGGAACATGTGTAACATATGAGCTGTTTAAGATGAGCCACTGCTCACTGCATATGATTGCCAATACATGTATCATCATAGCATCATCTGTCCCTTTCTCCATCCGATAACATATAACACTTATATAATTATTATACCTACAGATATGTAGACCCTCTAAGTCCAAAATGTTTTAAAACTATAACATAACTACACCAGTTTCACTAACATAATGACCGCTTATTTTGCATTGCAATGCTAAATGCTAACATTAAATTTCTATCCCTGTTTTTCTAAATGTGTTTTTTTCTGACTGCATAAATCAAAGTTCCAGCACTTGTGTTGTGTGTTTTAAGCCTGAAGTGTGTGCAGGATAGTGGTAATAAAGTGTCTTGACCAAAATGCAATCTGTACAGAAAAACTACCCTACATTCAGAGGAATAAATGCTTTGTGGGATTTCTTTTCACATTTTATTGCAAAGTGGGAACACATTCAAAAATTTAATTAAAATACTGATATTTAATTAGAAGTATCAAAGGACTTGGCAAAGTGAGCTTGCCTCCAAATGCTTTCACAGAAACAACTTCATAGTATTTCTTTAGAGGAAATGGTTCTTGCCAAAAGTGACATGCTAATAGCTGTTTTTTTTTTTTTTTAGATTCAGCAGTAAAACAAATACATGTTTGCATTAAAAAAAATAAAAACATTTAAATGACTTTTCACCAAAACTAAGTCTAACAACTCAGCCATCTCACTCTCACCATGTCCTTCACACATCAGTTTGTATTTTCAAAAACATCCAACTTGTCCCTTGCATGTACAGTGGCCCTGAAGAGATTCGCACAGACAGACGGCACTCACTACCCCAGTAAGACACTGCACAGCAATGACTTTTATTTACACTGACATCAGACTACGGGTATGTTTGCCAACCCCGCTCTGTGAATTCCGATAAGCTCATCTAAAAGCTAACCTAAAAACAGCACGATTAGACACACTTTTCTTTGATATGAATGAAGGGTTTCTCACCTGTTTTCTGCGTTTTCTTCTTTATCTGGCTCTGTCTTAGAAAAAGAAAAGAAAATTCAGAAAGAAGGAGGAGAGTGTAAATACATTCTGTGAAATATTAAACTACACAAACGCTTGCTGTGCCACATGTAATACCAGTTGACCATGAGAGACACTGAGTTGCATATATTGCATTTTTCCAAAAACATTCCTGTTTGCAGTGAATGTTATAGGAAACACAATATAAGGTTTATATTAACACAGTTATTATGAGATAGTGTTAATTGAAGAATTTGTGCCTAAGAATACAATTATTTGTTTTATGAATTAGGCAGCTGCTATGATTTTTCTTGTTCCACACCTGTATTGGTAATGTTTATCTCATCAAAGGCTCATGCAGTTCAGATACACAGTAAGTGTTCAGAAAGGTGCATTAAGCAATGACCTTGTAAACTTTTTTATTTACCTGCATTCAATCTCAAAATAACAGGGAAAAAGATGGTTGTGAAAAATGAAGGTTTCACACGTGTCTGCAGTCATGTGAAATTTGAGAAACTTTGGCCCAATCTGCTACAGCATTTAAATCACATAACGGTCTTGACTTTGACTTGGCCGTTGCAACACTACTTTTCTTTTTCAGTCATTCTGCTGTACTTTGGATCATTGTAACATTGCATGAGCCGATTTCGTGAGTTAATATTCTGTTACTACAAGCCTGTTTCTGCTAATGTGTTGTGACACAGCACTGGATTTACACAGCACCCTCTGATTTTTAAAAAAAGGGAATCAAAAAAACATAAAAATTGAAAATGAAAAAAATGAAGGTTTTCTGTTAATAGCAGTGTGAACTCTATTTTTAAATTAAATCTTATAAGGTAAAGAGACTTACATCTTTCAGTTTTGCAAGACTGTGCCCCAAAAATATAAATACAAGATGTAGAAATGGCAGTTTTGCCAGCTGTGGTCATTGTCACTAATGAGTAATAATGATTGTTTTGAATTTTGGAAACTATTAAATGTCTAGAATTGGGGAGGGATTCAGACAGTGCACACTTTTTATTATTATCATTATTATTATTGTTTTTACTTTTTATTTAAAATTTTCCATATTCCATAAACAAGACAATGTTTGATGATACAGCTTAAGAAAGTATTTGCTGTTGAGATGCTGTCAGCCCACTTATATATCAAAAACAATGGCACCATTTTCTTACTTGAAAAATGCAGTACATGGCAAAGTGTCTGGGTTATGCTAAAAAAAAATAGATAAACACATCACAGTGTTTTCCTCCAGTACAGTGCTGAGGCAAATTCAATTACAGGCTGGCTTATCCACTGGAGCTGAGGGTGGCTCTTACCCATGTGTCTGCAGGTGAAGTCTAGGGAGAGTTGAGCTCATTTTGTAGGTACCCTCAGGAGGACAGGTACTGAAAACCTACCCCACACTGCCTATTAAAAGGCCCAAAACTTTGAAATAAACCTCTTGAAAATATGTGGGGGGTTTTCAAGATACAAAAATATAAAAGGACTGTGAAAATAATCAGTATGTTATTATTATCTGTTTGGAGCTTTAAATACAATAAGTATACAGGTCATGAAGAATACTACTTAAGGGGTTTAAACCAATAGCAGTTTGAGCTTTAGCACCAAATATATCCAAACAGCCCAGCCCCATTCAGTTAGATTCCCAATGTAAACTGCAATCACATTGTAATGAAAAGGCGCAGACTGGTGAGAAGACTAGAGAAACAACCTAAGGAGTGTGAAAGTACAAGGTCGGGAATAGCATTAGGATAAGGATTTGTGTTGGTATGCAGGACTGTAACATAAGGTTTATATTGTTAGCTGATAATGTGAATACATTTCAGTTTATAAAGGCCCCTAATGCAAAGGTAATGTAATATGTAGTGTAGCAAAGTTCTTTCTTTTTGAGTAATTAAGTAACATACTGTATTGCTTTCAAGTTAAGTAACAAGTAATCTGTATTGATCCAAATATGTAGTAAACAGTTATCTATATACACCAATTCCATTGTTTCATATTTATGAATATATTATTAATGTTCAGGGAGGTTGTTGTGGTCTGTTCTTAGATCTACTAGTCATTGACCATTGCTGTTAAGGGCTGTGTCCTTCACCTATATGCTCTTCCCGTAATGTTCTGTCTCCAGCCTTGGTGGTGCTGTTCTCATATTGTTCCCCTGCCACTGAGAGTACACCTTGGCTGTTCTGTGGAGAACGGTTGGTTTATTCTCCTGCCTTCTATCTCTCTGGTATACCTCTTCAAGCGGCTGGCCAAGGCTGTGAGTCTTTGCTTGGCAGTTTCCAAGGCCTCAGGTATGCACGGCCTGTTGTACTTCTTAGGCACCTTCTTCATCACACCTTTCTGCAGCTCCGATAGTTGGCTTACCTCCCACTGTGCTACCATGATCGTGGCCTCTGTTCAACTTGTAGCCAAGCTTCTCACTGATCACTGCTACTGTACTGTAGATCAGCTAGTTAAACTTGGTAATGGTTGTGGAAGATTGTATCCATAGTGGTGCATTCACATCATCTATATCTTCTGAGGGTACTTCACATAGCCTTGGTAACCGGCTACGAAGGATCCAGGTTTTAAGCTTTGCCATGATCCTATCAGTCAGGTCAGTTCCACTCGCACTCAGCAATCCTTCTTCCATCGCACTTGGGGCTTGGTACCCAATCTCGGGTGGGGGTGATGATATCTCCTCGACCTGTCGTCCTAACTCCCCCTTGCCATAGCATTTGTGTTGTACCTCTCAATCTCTAGCCGTAAGAGCAGTTCCTTCTTCCAGATGTTGGAACACTGAGCTACTAGTTGTTTCGCTGTCAATGCGGCTGCTGGGTATCAAAGATTCCATAGGTCCCTCATCCTATTCATGTAACGCCATCCACTGGGGTTACTTGTGTAGTAGCATTCCAACAGTGGCCTATTTTCATCTCTTGCCCACCGATGCCGTCTTGTTCCAGTAGGCCACTCATCAGGGTGTCTTGGTTCCTCAACACCTTGTTATGGCTTCATATTTGTGTCTCTCACTCAAAGTCAGTCACTGAACTTTATCCTTACAAGTTCTATTCAAATTATAATAAGGAAAAGCAACTCCTTAAAGTAGAGTATTGCATTGGTTGGTGTTATGTAAAACTGTTCTGTTTGTAGGAGATAACACACACAGCATTGTTGTTTGTGGTATTAAATGTGAGACATCATGCTCCATGTATTGTTCAAGCAGTAATGCACATTTTAATGATGTGTGCATTTGTCTTACAAACCATTATTTGGCTTTTTATATTTTATGTGGGTCACGGGGTGCCAAAAACACAAACTGACACCATGAAAACATGCTCTGCTTTTTTCTTTCTCCAGTATTTCCCTCTTTATTAGCAAAGAGGTCTACCTAAATAAAGTATCCTCATTTTTGTTTTAGGAGTAGTAGTTATTTTTTTTGTGAAACCTGTTACTGTATCTTCTTAACCTAGTGTAGAGACTGTGACACATGAACCTAATACAGGTGCACAGGGGTGACTTTGACAGAGATATCTCAGAGGTTAGGTAGGAATTGAGGCTACAGAGAATGAGATGCCAGCTGCAGATTTACACGCCTCCACTGGCTCACTGCACATCATTAAAGCCAGAGGCTGCTTGCAGTGGCTCCATCTCTGTCCCAGCCCACACAGGCTACATCAGGGCCCCACACACTGATTTATCTCAGCTGTCTTTCTGAACGGCTTTTCCCGCCAAGAGAGAGATGGGGGCTGACGTGATTTACGCTTGTATATGAGATGAAATTCATTTTGGGAAGAGCACATGCTTCCTCTGACAAAAAAGAACCTTTTTGTTTCCTTTCTCTCTCCCACCACGTCTGTGACACACACCACCAGCATTTCCACAGCGAGAATCAGTGATGGATGATCACGTGCAGAATGCCTCTAGAAATTGTGCACTAAAAATATGCAATTTAAATCACAGTTAACTTACTCTATTCTTTATTTTTTAAATGATTACTTTTGGCTTTTGATCTTTCCTTATATTGCTTTTTCTACTTTTGGTAATTTTACTTAGCTGTACTATAAATTAGTTGAAATGGTCATTTGTTTTAATTGCACACTAAGTAATCAAAGTTTTACAAAAAAAAGTGAAACCTTTTAATAATCTCTCAGTAGTGGCCACAATATTCTATGTGGAGCAGTATATTGGATTTGACTACATAGCTGCCTCATCTCTAGTGCCAAATATACAATATACATGGGAATCCATCTCAACATCTGCTATATTAATATGATAATTTGGAGAAAATTCAATGCCTGAAGGAAGAAATGGTGCATTAGTGTGCCCAGTAGTAAATGAAACACCTTCTTCTTCTTCTTCACACATAATAGAGGACACACTCTTGACCTACTGATCTCCAAGGGCCTGAGCATTTCAAACGTTACTGTGTCTGATGTGGGCCTGTCTGATCATTACTGTGTTTTCTTTGAAAGTAAAATCTCAGCCCACACAAATATATCAACAGCAGTGATCACAAAACGGTGTATAACTGAACACAGTAGTGAGATCTTTAACCAGGTCTTCCCATTAACACCTGACCCGTCCAGAGGTTCAGTCAATGAGCTCGTCAATAGCTTCAATGCTAAAATGTTAAATGTAATGGACACTATTGCTCCCATTAAGGTGAAGGTTATCTCTGGAAGGAAAAAGTCTCCATGGAGAAACTCCACACTGGTGAAAAATGAAAAAGAGAGTGTAGGAAAGCTGAGCACAGATGGAGAAAACAAACCTCCAGGTTCATTATGACATCTATAAAGAGAAACTTCACAATTATAACTTACAACTGAGGAGTGCAAGGAGGTCCTACTTCTCTGACATCATCACCAAAAACAGTCATAACGCTCGGGTCTTATTTTCTACAGTTGACAGGCTAACAAACCCTCCTGTGTCAGTGGCAGCTGAACTTCATTCGACCATGGCCTGCAATGACTTTGCCAAATTCTTCACAGAAAAAATCCAAAAGATTAGACAAGCAATTAATACATCAACAGCAGATCCAGGAAATGTACTGTGTCCACCGAAAAACTGTTTAAACACCATCAAACAGTTTCACCCTATTTACAGCAAAGACCTGGAGGACATCTTAGGTCAACTGAACTCCTCCTCTTGCTGTTTAGATGTCCTTCCAACAAGTTTTTTCAAAAGGTCACAAAGACTTTGGAGTCAGACCTGTTACAGATTGTCAACTTTTCTTTAACATCAGGTGTGTTTCCAGAATCACTAAAACTGCTGTAATTAAACCTATACTGAAAAAGGACAATCTTGACAAGACACAAATGAATAACTACAGGCCGATCTCAAATCTCCCATTTTTAAGTAAGATTATTGAAAAAGCAGTTTCTCAACAGCTCAATTACTTCTTAAAACAGAATAACTGCTATGATGCCTTCCAGTCAGGCTTTAGACAGAACCACAGCACTGAAACCGCTCTGACCAAAGTGTTTAATGACATATGTCTGAACACAGACAGTGGAAATATGTCAGTCTTAGTTTTACTGGATCTCAGTGCAGCATTTGATACAGTTGACCACAACATATTACTCAAACGACTGGAGAACTGGGCAGGTCTTTCAGGAACTGTACTAAACTGGTTCAAAACATACTTAGAAAACAGGAAATACTTTGTATCAATAGGTAACTTCACATCTGAGCAGACAAGTATCACATGTGGAGTTCCCCAAGGTTCCATCTTGGGACCCCTTCTGTTTAACATTTACATGCTCCCACTGGCACAGATTATAAAGAACAACAAAATAAACTATCATAGCTACGCAGATGACACACAAATATATATCACAATGTCACCAGGAGACCGAGGCCCTGTACAGGCTCTTGGTAAATGCATTGAGGAAATTAATGACTGGTTGTGCCACAATTTTCTCCAGCTAAACAAAAATAAAACTGAGGTAATAGTCTTTGGTGCAAAAGAAAAACGATTACAGGTCACCAGAGAACTTCAATCTATACACCTAAAACCACAAACCAGGCGAGAAATTTGGGTGTAGTGATGGATGCAGACCTAAACTTAGAAAAACACATTAAGACAATAACAAAATCAGCTTACTATCACCTCAAGAATATTTCAAGAATAAAAGATCTGATGTCTCAACAGGACCTGGAAAAACTAGTCCATGCATTCATCTTTAGTAGGCTTGATTACTGTAACAGCATCTTTACAGGTCTACCTAAAAAATCAGTCAGACAACTACAGCTCATTCAGAACTCTGCTGCTAGAGTCCTCACTAAGACCAAAAAAGTGGACCACATCAGTCCAGCTCTGAGGTCTTTACACTGGCTGCCTGTCCGTCAGAGGATAGACTTTAAAGTTCTGATGCTGGTCTATAAAGCTCTGAATGGTTTAGGACCGAAATACATCAGTGACCTCCTGACCCAGTATGAACCTTCCAGATCCCTCAGGTCATCTGGATCCGGTCTGTTATCAGTCCCCAGAGTCAGAACCAGACACGGAGAAGCTGCATTCAGCTTTTATGCTCCTTATATCTGGAACAAACTCCCAGAAAGCCTCAGATCAGCTGAAACACTCAGTTTATTTAAATCCAGGTTGAAGACTCACCTATTCTCAGCTGCATTTGAATAAAGCACCAAATCCACACTTAAGTTTAAATTTCAAAACCTACTTTTTAACTACTGATTTTATCTACTGTTCTGATTTTATTTACTGTTTTGATATTTGATTTTATATACTGTTTTGTTTGTTTGTTTGCTTGTTTTAATCAAATTTAAATTATGCTTTTTATTTGTTTTTGTTTTTAATGTCTCTGTAAAGCACTTTGAATCACCTTGTTGTTGAATTGTGCTATATAAATAAATTTGCCTTGCCTTGCCTTGCCTTCTTCGACAAACTAGGTAGCATATATTTCACACACATTTCAATTTTTCTTTTTTTTTTCCTTTGACTATACATGTGCTTAAACAAATTTAATTGAGTTTCCCTCTGTGAACGAACTCTATATGCATATATATATGCAACTTATCTATTTGATGTAGTTTGACATGATTATAGGTGTTGAATTCTAAACTGCATCTACTTTTTTGTTTTAGATAAAATGGTTCTCTAAAGGTTTAAACTGCAGTTGTATCATCACTAAACTTTACTGAGATCAAATCTGCATTAAAGACGCAGGAAGTAGTGAGATAGATGAACTAGTCCTCCATGTCATACAGAACTAGTTAGCAGTAACTACGTCTTATGGCACATTTCAAACAGTCTTAGAGGTCCTACATATATTATCTACATGTCTGAAGTAATGCTCAAGATTTTTTCTTGATGTTTAATGATGTTTTGATGTTTAAAGATTTCTTGCTCTGGGAAAGTTAAATGGCTCTAAAACAAGTAGCAAATCTTTTTTTTTCAAACTTCAATTATGATAAAATCAGGCTGTAATCTGTTCAAATATATGTTAAACACATCACAAATTTCCTTCCTTAAGTATTTAAAAACCTTTAAGTGGAATCTAGCTCAAGTCGTTAGACTGAGGGATGGAATTACCATATACAGAATAAATTATTCAGAAGAATTATTTAACATGACATTTATAAAATTAAGTAACCTCATCCTTAGAAGGAAATTTTTCATATGTTGATTCATTTGATGGGATTTCTCTCCAAGTCTTGGTTTACCTATGAAACCTACCAAAGCTTTTTTATCTTGAATGTACATACAACTTCTTTTAATATTGTGATAGGCAGTAGCATCTCCAAACACATCATTTGACCTTAGTATAATGTCAAATGATAGGGATAGTTACCAATATGGCTGCACACAAGTTAAGGTTTTGAGGACAATTCTGGATGAATAACTCTTCAACAAGTTAAAAGACAGATAGTTGATGTTAACAAAGAAGAAATCATGTGTGTCTGCTCCGCAAAGCAAAACAACTAACTTCTTCAACTGCCTGAAAATACACTAAAAAGTGTAGCTTAATTAATTCATGGAGTCCAAGAAAAACAATGCAATGTTTGCAAGCCTGTACAGAGCATCAGTGTGTCAATCAAGCTCACAAAGATGCATTGAAATCATCAATGCAATCGCATGTGGCATTTGGCCAAAGATGTAGGCAGACACGGTTGGAAAGAAATGTTTCAAGTACTTTTTTTCTAAAGTTTCCAAAATACCACTATACAAAACATAGCAAGTGGAAAAAAGATGCATCTCACAACTGTCAAGTACTTTGCTATACCTGAGGTGAGTTTCATTCACCTCAGGTACAATAAGTAGAGTGAAAAACTGAACATTATGTGTCTGTAAAGGTTCATTTATAGGCTAATTAACTTCATGATCTTTAATGATAATGATAATTTAATTTTTTATTAGGTTTTGATATTTTTTTTCTTAAGAAACGCACTGAATTTAGATAAATGAGGATTTTGATGCAAAGCTTTGTACAGTGAAGGTATGAAAGCAATGTTATGTTTAAATGGCAGAGGAATAAAAATATTTCTTTCAATAAATTCAATAATTGTAACAAATAATCATAATTATCATTATGAATAAAATTGCATAGCCCTAGCAACCAATATAACTGTTTAGGCTGGAGGATGCCATTCTAGATTCAGTAACTTGATAACACTGATAACTTGATAACTTCATGTTATTATGTTAAAGTAAATATTTGTGATTACCTTGTGAAAAAAAACAGGATTGCACAGTGGGAAAAATTAGATTGAAGTCTGAGCTACTGTCAGTTTAATTTACATACTACTATGTATAGTATAAGTTTCATAAGTATATAGAATTATGATGACTTATCAGGCCGTCAGGTACCAACAGATGCAGATTTTGTATCCTGAACACAGACATGAGCACTTCCTATCTTGTACTTGTTCAGCAAGGGTAACCACAACACTGCTGTTTCTACATTAATTACTCTCTGAGTCTTGATAGAGCTGACAAATTACTTTTTCCCCCTTACTGCCAGAGACTTTCTGCATTCATGGGGGATAATACTACTCTCAGGGAAGTGTCCTGTGCAGTGTCTCTACCCAAACACTTTTTTTCACCCTTCAATTTTCACTTTATCAGCTGAAAATACAATTTGAGGCTTAGTGGCTTGATTGTAAATTGAAATTCATTGAAGCATTTACATGACATTTAGCAATGGTTGCATAATGCAGGAATAATAAAACATGTGTCAAATTGAAAGGATTCCCTTTCTGCTTTGTGCTGTCTCATCATTAAGCCTACACACACAGTAATAAAAAATGTTTGTACATATTGTATGTGTTTGTGTATGTGTGAGACTGTGTTATTGAGCGCAATTATATATGCATGGGTGGGGATCTGCTTGGGAAAATATTAGTGCTACTGTGATGCAATGTATGCTTCACAGTAACACTAATGCATACATGGAATTCTTAATATATAGTAGACATCAAGGAAAATTCAAGTTAGGCATCAATCACACAATCCTAGAAACTGCCTGGTAACCTCCGGTCACTAAGGGAAAATGTCTATTGCTGGTTGTTGCTAGTTGAAAAGAAAATGTAGCAAGAAAAAAGCCTTCTTGTGTTTGCTTTGGGCTCCAGCAGATTGCTGTGGTTGTCTTTATTTTGTATGGAAGATGCTGACTTGTCTGCAAACACTAGCCAAATGCTCACCAATTGGTAATGAAAGTTGAAAAATTGTGACTAAATCTGGCAACATTTACTTTCATATTAAAAGTTGTGCCTTGCTGCATTCCGGAAACATGTTTCCAAAGCCCCGGCTTTTACTTGAGATCTATGGTTCCTTGAAAGGAAGGGGGGAGGAGGAGGGAGGGGGAGTCTTTAGTCCTGCATGTCTGGGGATTTAGCAGTCGATTTCACAGCGATTTCCAGCAACCACTCGCCAGCCGTTTGGGGAATTTACATTTTACCATAGCAAGTAGTTTTCACCAACAAGTCCCTAGGCCTGTGTGACTAGAGCCTTAGCGTTTTATACAGCAGGATTCACCATTATAAGTACTATTGCAAGGACACTTGTATTTGGTTGTTCCTATAAAGATTGGACATCCTTAATAATGACAGCAAAGTAATACCTGAAACAAAAGGCTACTCTTACAAGCCAAGTATATTAATAACTTTAATTGTTTTGCTGATAGTTTCCTGGCAGACCGACTGTTATTTAAATGATCAACATGCAGTCCATTGCATTTCAGTTGTGTGTAACCTTTAAAAATGTGTCATGATGAGTTGATCCTCCTTTTGTACAGTGAATTTTGTATAGTATGTTTAGGGGCTGTGTACTGTTACTAGAGCTAATATATGTTCAATCCACAAACTGTACAGCACCCAGGAACCATATTTGAACAGTTTTACATTACACATGTACACATTTTTTAGGGCTTTTTAAGGGGACTTTGCATTTTATTTCCAAAGCCTGCTTTTTTTTAAAGTGTGAAATTTTAAAATAATACTAACCATTGCACCTACTTCCAGTGAAACTTGGCTACTGATTATCACTTGTTTAGGGAATACCTCCATGCATCATTCATTAGAGTAATTTCACTTTCCCTTTAAATAGTTTTTCGGAGAATACTGATAATTGAGTATTTTTCCCTCAGGAATTGTGAATTTCATTGTTGCAATGCTTAACCTACAAGGTAAAGCAAACCAGTATTTTGTATAATTGAAAGACTAACCTTGGTATAGGTAAGCTAACATACATGCACAGAAACTTTGTTCTGCAGTTTGTATACGTCATTATGCATCAGTATAAGGAAAAAAAAGAGATTGGGGTGAAAAACAGGGAGTAGAGCAATCCAAGCCAAACATAAAGGGCTCTCGAAGCAGCTACAGAAAAAGCAGGTGTTTGTGCTCTTATCGGGCTGGAGACATGCCATATCAGCCACAGTCTTTGAAATATGAGATAGCATTGCATGATAAAGAACATTTGGTGTTGAAATAGACTGATAGATGCACACTGTGTGAAGCAAAGGAAGAGCCTTCAAATTTGCATGTCACATCCTGGAGATTAGATTTAAGGCCTTCAACCATCTGTGATAATTCAGGGCTGAAGATGCTGAAGATGTTATCTGTGGAATTGTATGCTGTGAGTAGATTGCTTTATGAATTATTTGTATACTTGAATTATACATAACAGCATGTCTCTTTGATAAGTTTCAAGTGCCAGATTTTCCCCTTTTTTCTGAATTTTATAAATGTTACAATAAAACAATTTTGTTAGGGGTAAAAAAAAGGTTACTACTCACGTTATATGAAACCAGATTTGAATTTAAGGTCAGAAATATACAAAAAAAAAATGCCCATCCAGACCATTGGCTAGATTTACCAGTTAGATGTGATACTTGCACTTTGTTGATGACATGCACATTTTAAGCATCTTATAAAACAGAATGTCAGGAAGCATGCTGCTGATTTGAACCGAGGAGAGTTCTGTAACTCCATTTAGCTCAGTTCTGTAGCTGTCATTCTACATCTGTTAAACTCTTTTACCCAGTGTGTTCTTTCCCTCTCTCTGTGTGTATTCTGAATGAAAGCACACTGAGTACATTAAGCACTTAAATGCCTGAATGTGGGTAAATCTGGGAAAATAAAAACGAGTTATGAGCTTTATTACAATCTTGTGCAATCTCAAACACCTTTCTCTCTTATTTTCCAATTCTAATTACAGTTGTTCTATATGTATATGTATGTATGTGTGTGTGTGTGTGTGTCTGTGTGTCGAGTTTAGATGTTGTATGAATACATGGTGAAAACGTGCCTTCTAGTCTAAATAATCTAAACTATTTTGAGTGGTCAGTGACGGTAGAAAAAGGCTTTATAAATGTGGGTATGTATGGGACTGGGTTCTCTGCTTAAGTTCATGCCCATTTCTGTATCTATCAAGGCACAAAAATCTACAAATAACGCCTCATTGTGTGCAACTTATGCATGCATGAGAGCATCCAGGTGTTTGGTGTATGCATGTGTGTGAGTGTAAGCTCTTTTCATTGCAGCTGGCTCACTGCTGTATGCTCCTCTACACTGAGGCACTCGGACAGACCCCTTCAGCATTAATTACTGCAGCCATTAATCAGACCAGCACAGATAGCTGTGTAATCCCTCTATAATGCAGTTTTCTGGAGGGGGCCACCAGTGTTAATTGGATTTGATTGGATGCTAGTATGATGCTGCACACAGAACATCTTAAGGTAATAATTAGAAGATAGATCAATTGGTCCTTTGTGACACTGATCCTGTAGTCGAGGCTGCACTGCAGTTCCAAGGTCTGTTTAAATCAAGAGCGTAATTTTGGCCTGAAGTCCTAGGCTGAATTAGCTAAGATGCTTATAACCTAGAATAAAATGTAGTAAATTAATGTACAGAAATGTATTTGCATCTGTACACAAATACATTACGGAAGGATAACATGTAATTAGTGGTATTACATAAACTATGTTTTTTTGGCATTGGTTTTGAGGATGACATTAATGACTTTAGCTTATTATTTAACCGAGTTAGAAACTTTGTGTTTAAAGTACACGGGAAATATACATAACAGCACATCTGTTCCATTATAGTACATTTATTAAAGAATTATTAATGTGTGTTTTCTGTTGTTCCTCAAGGTCCTATTCTGTCCTTTTACAGAGCTGAATTTGGGGCATACGTGAGAAGCATTCCACCCACCCATAGTATTCTACCAGTGTCTGTGTGATTTTAGTCCGTCCTACCTCAATATATTCAGCTTCCTACACTCATGTTGTACTCTGTATATGCAGAGCATATTATTCTAATGGAGAAAAAATAGATATAATTTTGTGAAACATTAGATTTATCCATAATAAAAGACATGATTTAATGCTTGGCTACTGTAATATATTACTTTACTTATCTTTTCTCCACCATGTCTGCTTTCTGTACCAGTTTTGAAATTACACATCAATCATTTGTAAACGCCTCAGGTGTCATTTTTACATGACGTGTTAAAAATAAACTCACTCTAAATGCAAAAGAACAGCTCATGAACATTTTCAGTGCTCACCTACACAAAGGTTTTAGCTCTTGTTTTGTGAAATTAAGATTCTTCAGTCTTAATTTCTCAGACATAAATGCCACATGTTACTTTTGTGTCTCGTGCCACATTTCTGTATGTTGAGTTTGGCATTTCTCGGGGCAGTCTTGATTTGGTTGCTTCACTGGTTCTCTTGGCTATTGAGTAAGAACACATATCCTCACTGCACATCTCTCTCAGTCTTTTGGCAGGAAAAGCAAACCAAATAAATGGTTTAATTTATTTCAAGAAGATACTGCCTCAAAACAGCCATTTTTTCTTTTCTTTTTTATTAAGCCTGCATTGCATAAGATCAGTTCAGTGAGTTGCACTCAGCAAATTAGACAATGTAGAAACTGGGTAATGGTTGCTTTACCTTAGTTTAAGACATTGCAGATTCAATGCAGAAAAAAAGTGCAAGAAAAAAAATAGATGTGGCTATCTGGAGTTTGGTTGGATTTGTATCGAGGCCTGCATACTCTAGTGCACATGTTTCAGACTCTCTTAATAGTATTTGTGTGCAGGGTCCTAAGTTCATCACATCTTTTGCATTTTTTAGGCTAATCCTTATTAAATTGATATTTATTGCAGCTTAACCATACTTGCACTGTGAACTGTAATGTTGTATAACCTGCTTTTTGTCACCCTTCTGTTGCAACAATGTTTTCAGTCATTCACTCTGAGATGTAGTTATGTCTTCACCCACTTTAAGTGTCTGGCCTTGTTTCCACTAGAAGTACTATAGTTTATAGATTGCTATTCATTCTCTGACATCACTATTAGATACCCTTCTTATTACAGTAATCTTGATTATAGGAGTCCCAGTGAACAAAGCTTGTGTTAATCTTCTGATGAGGTTATCACTCTTGTTCTGATTGTGCTTCAGGTTTCTGGAAATTGATCCAGTTTCCAGAAAGAGGTTTAGCATCCTGTGCCATACACTGCTCCCGTAAAAACCTTCAGTGTAATCATGTCGACACTGAGAAAGCCTCTTTGTTTAGACAAACAACATCTGATAGTTTAAGTTCTGATACCATGTCTGCCACACTATCACAATGCTACAAAAGCAATGTTGTAAAGGAAGAGCCAATGTTTTTGGCTTTCTTTACATTCTGTTTATGATCATTCTTTTAATATTAGACACTGACCATAGAGGTTGATTTGGAAAGCAATATCTTCACATTGTCTGAGCCGTCACTGTCAAACATATTTCCACTATTAATACTTAAAAACTACTTAATACTTAAAGTTGTTTACTTGAAGTACCTGGATGATTTAAGTATAGGGCATCTATTCATTGGAAAGTTGGAGGTTTGATCCCTGGCTGCTGTTTCTCTCCATGCCCATGCTTTTCTATTCTTTTTAGGCTTTTAAAACTTCTTACAAAGTCTGATCTGGTCCTCTTTGTTCCTGGGTATAACCGGTGATTTGCACTTTGTTATAGTGTCCCTGTGTTTACATTCCTTAAGGTGTCTATTAATCTTTCAGGCCTTTCACTGTTGCTGAGGTGGACAGTGCCTCTTTTTAAAAAATCAATCCATTCATCTAATTTCTTCCACTTATCCAAAATGAACCACATATTTTGCTTTGCCCACACCTCAATGTTTGTGCGGTCTGATAGATTTTTCTTTTTCAAACTAATCATGGCCTCCTTTATTTGTGTCAGTATCCATCTGGACCTTGTATTAAAAGTTCCACTGAACAGATATCAATTGCAAGTTTAAATCAGCTTCTGATTTTTAACTGCCAAATTGGCCACGAAATAATGAGCAAACAGGCCTGTCTTGGCCATAAAACCACTTCTCATTCAGGTGACCAATTGCTTTTGAGCCTCTGACAATGGGGATTATGTATAAAGTGGCTGCAATATGTAAACAGTTAATGCTTTTGCAGATTGATACATAAGGTGGTTCAGGTATTAAATTAGTATGCTTAGGGACAAGTCATAGGTACATTTAGGTCATATTTGAAAGGGCCAATATACACACGAGGGATTTGTGACTCACTTGGGAATGCCTTGTCATCACCAGGGAGGATCTGGAGGTGGCTTGGGAGAGAGCTGGTTGGGCATTTCTGCTTAGACTGACAAATCTGTGAATCTGACGTGGACAATTGTTGAAAATTCTTTCCATCACCTAAACAGTTAATGCAATTATTCTGTTAAACTCCTTGATTTAAACTCCAGATTTAAAGTCCATGAAAGTCTACCAGTTTACTTGTGTTTTGTCGACTTGAAGAAGGTATTCCACATTTGTTTTCAGGGTGTACTTTTTGGGAGTATTCAGTATCAAGCCTGTTATTATGGGGTATTTGGTCCCTGTCCCTGTCAATATGTTAGGCTGCCCTTCGTCATGGATTCTGTTCTGTTCATTTTTGCAACTAATTGTTGGCACAGCCAAAGGCTGAAACCTGTGCACTGGAGTGGTTAGAAGCTCGGTGCAAAGTAGTCAGGATAAAATTAGACTCTCTGAGTCTGAGGCATAGAGGTACAGAGGTTTAGAGCTGAAAAGCCATCTTTTATGACGTTTGAGCTTGTTAAATAGGTAGTTTGATAAAGGACTCTTATTAGCTTTTAACCACACAGGTTTTAATAGCAGTTACAGTAGCAGTAGCAGTAGTATCTACTTGTCCAACATATTTCATGATCCCAGGCCATTGATTGTGTCAAACCCTGATAAGAGGCAGAAGTGATTCCTCTGAAGGGTTTCTGGGCTTACCCTCAAATATAGGGTGAGGAACTCAGTTATTCAAGAGGTGCTCAGGGTAGATAGAGTAGGAGTTTCTTTGCAGTGAAAGTAGCGAGTGGAGGTGGCTCGAGCATCAGATTAGTATGCTCTGGGACAGCTCTGAGGTGAGATGCTATCATTGTAAAATCAAGAAAAAATTATTTCTCACTCCACCTGGGTTCGTTTCTTTGGCCTCATTGCTGCCCACTGTTTGTGTGTGTCAGAAATGGGCCAGCTTCACCTATAACAGTGTCATTTTAACTGCTGTGGTGAAAAACAAAACACTATTTGGGTTGAATATTTTTCTCGATTTTAGTCACAAATATTAGTGAAATGCTCACTCTGTTCAGTCCTGTGACACCACTAAGAACTGCAGTTTTATTTCATTAATTTATTATGCTTCATGTAATATGAAAATAGGTTACTGATATAAAAATTCTGTTATTGTTGTTGCATCTGCCTGCTTGCTTCACAGGTGAAATAATGTCACTGGCCAGAACAGGACAGCAGCTGGCCAGTCTACTTGTCCGACTTACTTTTTTAGTGTGTCTGGGCCATAGGTGTTGATCTCTGATAACAGACTGAAGTGACTCCTCTAAAGGCTTTCTGGACTGACCCACAGCTATGGGGTGAAGAGCTCCGTTATTCAAGAGACACTCATAGAGTAGATAGTTTCTTTGCAACAAAAATAACCAGTTGAGGTGGTTCAGGCATTAGATTAGTATTCTTGGCTCTCAGCCAACGACCCTGCGTCAGTGTGGAGGGGCCTGCAGGAAATCACCAGCTACAGACGCCCCCCACCCACTGTTGAAGCAAACAAAGACCTGGCCAACGAGCTAAATACATTCTACTGCAGGTTTGAGACGGACAGACTCCCACGCCTCACCCTCCCCTCCCCAGAGACACTGCTTCAGACAATGACCCCAACACACCTTCCACTTCTCCCCTTCACCCTCCCTCCCCAATCCAGACCCAACGACCACCACCACCCACCCCATTTCAGACTCAACGACCACCATCACCCTCTCCAATCCAGACTCAACGACCGCCATCACACCTCCCACCCCCCTTTCCTCCTCCCTGAAACTCAGAATTAGGGGTGGGCGATATAAACGATATACGATAGAAACGATATAGATTTGGCCAACGATAGAGATTTTGACTATATCGCTCTATCGCGATAGCGCATGTTGATGATGTCATCAAGCTGCGCCTGTTTTGGTCGAAAGTATTGCAGCGGCTACAACCATTATCATCTGTAAATTATGTTCTCCTGACTGAAGTTTGGCCCGTGTATAGCATCCTGCTCTGCGATTGCATTTGTCCCAAACCACCAGAATCCCTCATGTTAACATTTAACGAGTGGAAAAAAAGTTGCCGTTCATCCACCAGCTTCACTGTGCTAATGTTATGCTAACATAGCTGTGTCGCTAGCAATCACGTTGCACAACATTATATACCAGGTAGTCTAACTGGTAACCCTGCAAACGCCACTGCTGTTTAGTTTTCTGTCTTCATTTATGTTGGAAATGATACCAGAGCTGTACGTTTGAATTAGTTTAAAAATCTCTCAATCAGAACATGGTATGAAATGTTTAGGTATAAACTAGCGAGCTAACTTCCTGTTAACTTCTAACTCCGTTAAATTTAATAAATTCTGTTTTCATGGATGCATGGATGTTAAACTTAATTGTTACACCCGATAAAGCAGCAACGCTGATGATTTAATTAAAGATGAAAGAAGTTAGACTGTTTTAGCTCTCAGTGTTCGCATGACGTTTTGGACCCAGATTACTCCTTACTACGGCAGCCATAATGCTCTGACAATCCATCAAGCAGTCCATCGGCAGGCTTACCAAAGTTGTACTAAAACATTTTAACAGATTTCTGCACGCCAAAAATCGGTTCAAGGTCAGTGAACACAACCAGAATTCATACATAAGGCACACTCTCGATTTTTGAGAAAATTAAAGGATTTTAAGTGTGCCTTATTGTGTGGAAAATACGTTATACAGAAGAAAAGAATATATCGTGATATATATCGTTACCGCATGTGCTTCAAATTATATCGCGATATGAATTTTAGGCCATATCGCCCAGCCCTACTCAGAATACACACTGAGGATGTGAACCGACTATTTCAGAAACAGAAGCCCAGGAAAGCCCCCGGACCAGACGGTGTCTCACCCTCCTGCCTCAAGACCTGTGCTGAACAGCTGGCTCCCATCTTTACTCGCATCTTCAACAGATCCCTGGAACTGTGTGAAGTTCCCTCCTGCTTCAAACGCCCACCATCATCCCTGTTCCCAAGAAACCCACCATCACAGGACTGAATGACTACAGACCTGTTGCCTTGACGTCTGTGGTCATGAAATCCTTTGAACAACTGGTGTTAGACCATCTGAAGGACATTACAGGCCACCAGCTGGACCCTCTGCAGTTTGCCTACCGGGCAAACAGGTCGGTGGATGATGCAGTGAATATGGGGCTGCATTACATCCTGCAACACCTCGACCGCCCGGGAACCTATGCCAGGATCCTGTTTGTGGACTTTAGTTCGGCTTTTAACACCATCGTGCCTGAACTTCTCTCTTCCAAACTCTCCCAGCTCAGCGTGTCTCCAGCTACCTGTCAGTGGATCACCAGCTTCTTGACAGACAGAAAGCAACAAGTGAGGCTGGGGAGATCACCTCTGAAACTCGGTCCCTCAGTATTGGTGCCCCTCAAGGATGTGTCCTCTCACCACTACTGTTCTCCTCTACACTAATGACTGCACCTCCAAGAACTCAGCTGTAAAACTCCAAAGTTTGCAGATGACACCACCGTCATTGGCCTCATTCAGGATGGTGATGAGTCTGCATACCGGCAGGAAGTTGAGCGGCTGGTACTCTGGTGCAGTCAGCACAATCTGGAGCTGAACACTCTTAAAACTGTAGAGATGACAGTGGACTTCAGGAGACATCCCTCAACTCTGCCCCCCTCATCATATCAGACAGCCCTGTGTCGACTGTGGAGATCTTCAAGTTCCTGGGTACCACCATCTCCCAGGACCTGAAGTGGGAGACCAACATCAACTCCATCCTCAAAAAGACCCAGCAGAGGATGTACTTCCTGAGACAACTGGGGAAGTACAGTCTTCCACAGGAGCTGCTGATCCAGTTCTACACTGCAGTCATTGAGTCTGTCCTGTGCTCCTCCATCACAGTCTGGTATGGTGCAGCCACTAAACAGGACAGGTGCAGACTGCAGCGGAGTGTACGGGCAGCAGAAAGGATCATCGGCGCCCCCCTGCCCTCCATCCAGGATCTGTACCTCTCAAGAACCAGGAAACGGGCAGGGAAAATCATCACAGACCCCTCACACCCTGGACACAGACTTTTTGATCTGCTGCCCTCGGGCAGACGGTACAGAAGCCTGCAGACCAGGACCACCCGACACAGGAACAGTTTCTTTCCCTCGCCATCTCCCTTCTAAACAGTTGAACTGTCACACTGCTCCCACTGCCAGACTGCAACTGCGCCTTATGTACATTCTGTAGTATTCATTCCACTTCATTTCATTTCTGTATTTTATGTATATACGTTTAGATTAGTTATTTATAGTTGGTTTACACAGCTATGTGTATGCATGTGTAACGTATATATAGATACGTGTGTGTGTGGGTGCGTGTGTGTGTGATTTACATTGCTGTACTCGAGAGCCACCATCTACCGGAACCAAATTCCTTGTATTTGTCTGCACATATACTTGGCCAATAAACACGATTCTGATTCTGATTCTGATTAGGGACAACTCTCAGGTATGTTTAGGTCATGTCTGAAAGACACAGAACACATGAGAGATTTGTGACTGGCTTGGGAATGCCTTGGCATCACCCAGGATAAGCTGGAAGAGGTGACTTGGGAGAGAGATGGCACAACATTTCTGCTTAGACTGACAAATCTATGAGTCTGCCCTAGAGAATTGTTCTTTCTTTCCACCACCAAAAAGGGTTGATAGGCATGTGATAACACAATAACTCTCGGCAGTGATCTCTTGGTAGCTGTGGTGCTTTTTGTTTCGTTTGCTGACATTTACCAAAATAATTTTCTGTCAAATTACATTAATTTCATTTTTTTTCTTAAACAATCCTTCATCACCATTAGAAAATAAAGTCAAGTAATAGAGTAATAATAATGAGCTTGAATTAATCTTAACTTGAAAACCACTTGTATCTTTTCCTTCAATTCCTTTTTTAAATAAGACCTACAATAGAAATTCTAGTGGGAGAATATGCTATCGTTTTTCAAGCGCCACAAAGTCCCCAGCAGCATCAATCAATGTAGAACGCTTTCCACAACAAACACAATCTCATTAATGTGTATAGAACCTCGTGTGAGTACAATGTGCACTGAAACAGCAGCAGACAAAGAGAACACTAACCTGTTATTTGTCTCCATCTTCCTCTATTGGGCATATCGATTTTTTTCTCCTTTTTTTTTTCAATGTAGTGTAAGAATGTTAAAAACACAGAAAACATTAAATTAACACTGACAAACATGTATAACATAGATATAAAACATTTAAAACATTTGTTTTTCTGGGACTGAGAAAGTCTCATGTACTAGTACTAGTAACGAAAAGGTACCTCAAGCAACTAGGATTTGTCATCAAGAAACCATACCAAACATACCATAACCAAAAATTTTTAAATTTACAAATATTAAAACTGATGCTATCAACATGATACATATGAATATGGACTATGTATAAACAAACAGGAGTCATTATGTGCAGGGGCGGATCTAGAAGGGTGGCATGGGGTGGCAAGTGCCACCCTAAAATGATCCCTTGCCACCCCAAGTGCCACCCCAGTTTTGCATATGACAGTGTTGTTTATTAAAATAAGATATCATTAACAGTTTGAGCGTAGTTACAGTCAACAGTGAATATAAATGCTAAAACTGAATATATTGCATAGTGTCTCCCCCCTCCACTATTAACAAATGGTTCAGCCCATAGCAGGACCGGCTTTTTTCTTGTTTTCAGTAGCAAGCGATGTTTATGATTGCGCCAGAGCACATTTTGAACAACACCATGGGAATTTTGCTTTTTACACAGGTGGTTGGATGTTACACTCTGGAAATGGAAGGAAGGTGAGTGTCATTAACCCTCCGTGGTCCACGGACACGCTGCACCTCCAAATCACATGACTGATGTAAGCTGACATAGCAACAAACTGCAGCCACGCGGAGTCTCTATTTCAGCCCACATTGAAAGTTCGGACTTCAAAGTTTTTACATTTTAATTACAGGCCAGTAAATCCAGAGTTATGATAATATATATAAGCCATGCTTTTTACTAAATACTGTCGTCACGTTTTTGTGTGTGTGTGTTTTAAGCGTTTTCTGGACAGCGTGAAAACAGTAAGGAAAGGAAAAAAAACCCCACCTCTTTCCTATCGGTGGAAAAATGTACCATGTCGACCAATCAAAAAAAAAAAGTCAACACGTGGGATTTGGATGTTTAGGAAGAGGGGAGAGTTTGGGGAGTGACGGTAACGGCAGCAAGACAGAGCCAGCGAGCGAGTGAGAGAGAGAGAGAGAGAGCGAGCGAGAGAGTTTTTAGATGTGGGAGATTTGTGACGTTTAGTGTGGAGTGTATACTTAGTGTGTTGTGTTGTCTTGTGTAGTTGTTCTGTTGTGTAGTCGTTGTTTTGTTTTGTGTGTCTATGAGGGCACTAATGAATGTCACAAAAGCACATTTGCAACATAAACACTGTCACTAAGTAGAAAACCAGCGGAGTGATACACCTCCTGTTGTCAGGCCTGCAGGTTTATCCCTGTGCTGTTCTCCTCTGTCTTTTGGTGGACAAACTTTTTTTTTACTGGCACACATCATTTGTGGGGCATCTTATTGCAACACCTGATTGTTCTCTCATTTTAGTTTTAGTAATATTTTTAACCCTTTAAAACCGGTCGGAGCGGGCACGCTCCATTTTGCGTAACTATTTTTAAATCCCGGTAGCTCTGCAACCACTTAAGCTAGAGCAATATTTTTTTTTGCATATGAAACCAGAGGAGTTGTACTTACATCTTATGCCATCAGCTTGTCCTAGGTCACGGTTTCCTTCCACATATAGCTTTGCAAAACTGCATAAAAGCGCTTGCAGCAACAAAAACATAATATTCCAGAAACACGCTTTGCCGATCCGATCAGCTGTTCATAACACTTTCTACTTCGAATAGACGTCCAGCGAACTTTCGCATGTCCGCCATTACCTGCCCGAAACCGGAAGTGACGTCATTTTCGTGGAAATGTAGTTTTTTTTACTATCAGGGCCTCAGAGCCTATACTGGTGTTTTTAAAAGTTATCTTTGACTTTATGACTTTCTGTGTTGTTTCTGGGATGCTTAGAACTCAAATTGCACTGCTGGAAATAGTTTATTTTGATGCATATGCTGCTTTTTTTGCAAATTTGCACTATAATATTTATTTTCGTTTTCCTGCAGTATATAAAATTAGTGTATTTCAAAATAAAACTATGAAGACACTCAAAATAAATTTCCTGTGGTGGGAAACTATTTTGTGCAACTTTTTGTATTTACAGTTTTGAGGATAAGCCTCTTAAATTTCTCTAACTAGAAATATATGTTAAAAAAACAAAAACGATTTTCAATTTTTTTTGTAGTTTATTGCACTTTTTTTGCAATTTATGTAATTACTATGCACTTAATGCATACATATTATTAAAATTTGGGCTATAATGGTCGTATTGATGTATATCAACTTGAAATGCTCCCAAAATTGGCACTACAGCATGTAAAAATATAATATAAGCTCTGGCGGACTTGGTTCTATAGTAGGTCTTAAAGGGTTAAATGGTTGTACAAAATGAAAAAAACGGCAGGTGTATTGGCTGCATTTTTAGATAAATAGTTGTATATTGTAGCGGGTCAGGGCTGTTCTGGGGTTTTTGTTATTATAGTTCTGTTTACTGTTGTCATGGTGATGAGTGACGCGCTCTCTCGGCGACTGTTTTTCCGGTGAGAGAGCGCCTTTTTTTGTTGTTTATGTTGTTGCCGCGCTGAGGAGGGAGGTAGCGGCAGTGTTCTGGGCGGTTATAAAATAAACGGTGCTCCCAAAGAAACCTTTGTCTCCTCCGTGACTGAGCTCGCCACATTGGTGTCAGAAGTGGGATTGCTCACCCTCGCCATAATGGAGAGAGACATTCGGAGGCTGGAGCAAGCTGTCGAGGAGAGCATCCGCTGCTTGGGAAGCTGGCGATCGAGGAGAGAGGAAGCGAGCGGCCATGTAAGTCCCCTCGACGGGTCCCGGCGGCGCGAGCGCACGGCGGCGGCCCGTCGCGACAGACGCTAGGGCAATGCTTCATGGGCTGCCTCTGTCGACCGACACACCGAGCCCCGACAGTGAGCAGTGGCGCCTGCAACGCCAGCTAAGGTACCGAAATACAACAGGCTAACCCGCTAGAGCCCTACCTCTCACAAGTACGGCTAGTCATGAGGCATAATGGCTGGAGCGGCGAAGAGGCTGCTACACACTTAGCGCTAGCATTGGAAGGAGATGCACTGCAGGTACTCCTTGACCTAGCCCGTCAGAGCAGCATGAGCTCCAGACCCTCACCATAGCACTTTCGAGAGGCGATTCGGGCAGCGGCACTCCACTGATCAGAGCAGAGAGCAGCTGACCAACCGGAGCCGTCGGCCGGGGAGAGCCTGGGCACCTTTGCAGCGGACGTGTTGCTGCATGCTCGTCGTGGCTACCGGGTCCCCAGCAGCAGCCCGTGAGGAGCTTAGCCTGCATGCTTTTCTGCGAGGACTTTTTCCAGAGCGACTACGTCAACACGTCCGCCTGGCCATGCCTCAAACTCTCCGTGAGGCGCCCTTGAGGCTGAGAGGGCCGAGCTGGTGTTCACCTCGCAACCTAACCAGCAGGTGCTCCCCCAAACTGCTGCCCCCAAATCAGAGTCGCAGACTGCGGCGGGGAGGGGAGGTCGCCGAGATATACCAGCTGCAACCCTCGGTGCCCCGGAGGCGTCCCGTCGACCGACCAACCGCTGCTACCGGTGCGATGAGCCTGGCCACGTGGCGCGACTGCCCAGCACCTGCCCCAAGACCAGGACTCGCGCAGCCTCAGGGAAACGGGGTGGGAGCGGTGTAGTGAGGGGACCACCGCTTCAGCTTCCTGCCCCCTCCAAGGACGATGCGCGGTGGTGGGTCGAGTTGGGCACCTCAAGGGACTCTACCTGAGCTGCTGTGTTGAGGACCTGCCATGCCAGGCCCTGGTGGACACAGGGTCCACCATTTCCCTGATACGACCTGGCGTGCTCCTGGAACGTCCGGGCCATTGGTGAAGGGTTGGTCGCCCACCGACACCCAGCTGATGACGGTGACGGGTGAGAGGGCTGATATGCGGGGAAGAAACCGTTATGGGTCCGGTGAAGAATCTGGAGCTGGTGCGCTTTCTGGCTTGCTGACATTCAAGACCAGTGCATCATCGGCCTTGATCTGCTGACCGCTGGGGGCCTGCGTCGACACCGCAAAGCGGGCTATCACTCTTGGCACAGAGACTCTTGCCCTCCAGTGTGGTCAAAAGCAGGGGCGTAGGGAACCCGAGCCAGGCGAGACAGGCGTCGGCGGCTGCCGCTCAGCAGATTTCGGTGCCGGTGGCTCGGGTCATCTCTACTCACCTCAGCCCCGGCCTCTCAGCCCGACAAATCTCCCTCGACTGAGACAACCGAGACTGTTGGTGACCTGTGGCAGCGCGGCAGCATAGGTCTCAACGTTGACCAGCGCCAGCGGTTGAGGTGCCTCCTGGACGAGAATGTGGACATCTTTGCCGCCAGTGACGAAGACTGCAGGCAGACGGGGCTGGTCCAGTGCACCATCGACACCGGCTCTGCTCAACCCATCCGTCTGCGCCCACACCGGCTGCCCCTCTCCAAACGGCAGGTGGCAGAGGAAAAGATCCGTGAGATGGCTGCGGCTGGGGTGATCGAGCCGTCCAACAGCCCATGGGCGGCACCCGTGGTCCTGGTGGGGAAGAAGGATGGCAGCCCGAGGTTCTGCGTGGATTTTCGCCGTCTCAATGCAGTCACCAAGAAGGACTCGTACCCGCTTCCACGGATCGACGAGGCCCTGGATTACGTTACCGGTTCCAGCTGGTTCAGCTCCCTCCACCTACGCAGCGGCCACTGGCAGGGGACGGTTCTACTGGCCTGGCTGTCGACGGGATGTGGAACTTCACGTGCACTGCTGTGACACCTGCACGGCGCAGTACTTGGTGGGGGCCCCGATGGAGCGAGTGGGAGTGGACGTCCTAGGGCCTTTCCCCGTTACGGAGTCAGGGAACCGGTACGTGCTGGTGATGATGGACTATTTCACAAAGTGGCCGGAGGCCTACGCGGTGCTGGACCAGAGTGCGACGACAACGGCAGAGATCCTGGTGGAGGAGATGTTCGCCCGTTTTGGGGTCCCGGCTGAGCTCCACAGTGACCAGGGGCGCAACTTCGAATCGAAGGTCTTCGGGGAGATTTGCCTGCGGCTGGGGGTGGAGAAGACAAAGAACCACACCGCTCCACCCGCAAAGCGATGGCTTGGTTGAGCGTTTTAACCGCACACTGGCTACTCAGCTCGCCATTCTCACCAGCCGCCACCAGCGGGATTGGGACCGACATCTGCCCCTGGTCCTTTGGTCGTATCGGACTGCGGTTCAGGAGTCAGCCAGTGCACGCCTGCCGCTTTGATGTTTGGGCGGGGAGCTCCGGACGCCTGTGGATCTGGTGTTTGGGTCCCCCGAGCCGGAGATTGACGGTGGGCCAGAGATGGACTACTACAGGAGGCTGAGGGAGCGGCTGTAGGTGGTTCACGACTACACCCGCCAGGCCCAGGCCAGCGCCGAGTGCGACAGAAAAAGAGCCTCGACACCAAGTGCCGGGGAGGCTTTTGTGCCTGGCGACAAGGTTTGGGTGTACTGCCCGGTTCGCAAGAGAGGAGTGTCCCCAAACTGTGCAGTCACTGGCAAGGGCGGCGGAGGTCGTGGAGCGGCTAACGGAAGTGGTGTACCGTATCCGCATGCGGGCCCGGGCGCATGGTGGTGTTGCACCGGGACAGGCTTTCACCGTGTCGACCGCTCGCTCCGGCAGGCGCCGGGCAGGAGATGCTGGTGACACCCAGGTTCTGATCCGGTGACTTTTCCCCGCCAGTCGAGACCGGCGGTGCGCCAGAAGAAGGCACCCGGACACTTACAGGACTTTGTGTGGGGTAATGGGGCTGTCGGGGCGACTGACCCCTTAGGTGAGGGCTATGTAGCGGGTCAGGGCTGTTCTGGGGTTTTTGTTATTATAGTTCTGTTTACTGTTGTCATGGTGATGAGTGACGCGCTCTCTCGGCGACTGTTTTCCGGTGAGAGCGCCTTTTTGTTGTTTATGTTGTTGCCGCGCTGAGGAGGGAGGTAGCGGCAGTGTTCTGGGCAGTTATAAAATAAACGGGTGCTCCCAAAGAAACCTTTGTCTCCTCCATGACTGAGCTCGCCACAATATGTTTACAAAATGTACATTTTATATTTGCATTTCAAGTTCTAAAATTTACTCAACATGTCTGTGTTTTTTTTACAGTAAAAAATACTACTAAGATTTTAAGTTCTTTGTGTGATTTCAGATCAGTAATACTAATGCAGTATGTCAGTGAAAAAACAACTAAATTCAGTTGAGCTGAAAAGAATGATACCAAACAAGGCAAGGGGAAAAAAATAAAATGAAAAAAATTTGAGGGTGAAATAAAACGTAAACTCAAAAGGAGTCAAAAATGGCCGATTGTATTTTAGACCTCAGTGGGTTAATCCAACAAATTATGAAAAATTAGGTTTTTCATAGGTTTTTCCAAAAAATTTTTGTTCATGACAGTGCAGATTTCTGACATTTTGTGTAATTTAACCATGTAACAATGTGATTGTTTTCTAACAAAAAACAGTGTGAAACTTAAGTTAGACTTGTGTTTGTAAATGAACCGCCCCATGTTGTGTAGCTTTCTGGATTTTATACTTATTGGGCTACATATTTATTTATTATACAGGCTATACAGTACATAAGATCAAAACTCACATGTTTTATGTAACTAAAGTGTGTAATTATGTGGGCTACAGACAATAATTAAGTTATAGACTATATTTATATGAAAAACATGTATACTTACTGCATTTGAATCATTTTAACCATATGTAACCACCTGCATATGTGTTTGAAAAAAAAAGGCTTTGATTTTACCACCCCATTTGATTTCTTTGCCACCCTCATGCCACCCTAAGAAAGTTTCTCTAGATCCGCCCCTGATTATGTACTACCCTACTGATTTATTTTAATTAATCAAGTTATTTTTTGTAACCAGGTTAAAAATTTAATTTATTAAAATGTGTTGAAATATTAAAAATGTTGAAATCCATGTTAATAAATGTAAAATAATAATGGATGAAGTATTTTGAAACATTTTGAAATTCCTTTAGAAAGGAGTACACTGTGTTTCATTTAAGTTTAAAAGAGCATTTGCATTATATATGATTCATTTTTACAAGTATCCTGCTTTATTGTGAAAAGCTTTGAGGAAGTAAATGTGTTTGTGACTGGTAGCCTCGTCTGAGAGAAGTCTTTGTGATAGAGTTAATTTAAAAGGTCAACGTGCTTAAGTCCATCAATCATTTTTGAGCTGTTTAACTAGTGGTGAGCTACAATTTGACTCTGAAGTAATTTGACTCTGATGTAGTCTGTCTTTTATGTTTGTTTTTCTGTCATCTCCCGATACCATCACAAGCAGCAGTGGCATAATGGAGAGACATACAGCCAGAAGAAATAGAATAGAATAGAATAGAATAGAATAAACCTTTATTATCCCATGGATGAGAAATTTCGGTGTTATAGATAAAGAAAATAAAGAAGCATGTTGCATGTTTTGGAACAAATGAGCCAGCTGCAGTATCTAGACTTTCTCTCTCTCAAATTTGACAGGTTTCTGTGATTACAAGCTTAGTTGGAAAACCTCTACAAGACCTGTTATCTTGCTAATGTTGAGCTCCAGATTGATTTTCTTGAGCTCTACCAAGTAATCCCCCTCACTGTGCCACAAAAGGCAATTTGGTTCTCATCTGAAAACTTTGTAAATGGACAAGATCCAGAATTCAGAGGTCAGGTTTACAAAACAAATAAGACAAGTCTTGATGCATTCTCAATCATCCAGGAAAGTAAATCTCCAAAAGTTGAATCTGTTCATCTGGACGTAGCGTTTTGTGGGAGAAACGTTTCGTCACTCATCCAAGTGACTTGTTCAGTCTCAGCTGACTGCAGGTTTCCCCAAACCTTATAAACAGTACATTTGCATAATGACTGAAACCAGCCCACTGAAGGAACAATGGGCTGTGAGGTCAGTTCCTTAATCATAATTATGCAAATTCCCATGACCATTGATCAACAATCACTGACCAAAACCCACTGATCAAAGGACACTGATCAATGGCCATGAGTCCCATTCACAGAGAGTTGGGGAAATAAGAACATTCAGCGAGCACAAAGGGCAAGGGCTATACTAAAACGGGGATATTTTATGATTGTTTTTTACAACATTTTTAAATGTGAAAGCATCACCTTGAAGCACTACATACTAAATTATGTATTTTATTATTTTTACACATATGTATGGAAGAGGATGAGGGCCAATGGAAAAAAAAAGTGGGCACGTCTTTTGTTCTTCTTTTCCAGAATTCTGAGGAAAAAAGTCAGAATTCTTGACTTTTTTCTTAAAATTTTCAAAAAATTGAAAATAAGAATCTCTGATATACTAATCCTAAAGGTAATAGTCACTGATCAAACTTGAGTGGATTATTTTAGTAGTGGTCACCGTCAGTTTTGGCCTTACACACTGCCGCCTTATAATGTGCACTCTATTTTTTTGAGATAGATTCTACTTGAAAATATGCTATTTTTATGATGCAACTCATTTTATTTCATGTAGAAAATAACAGTGATTAACTTTAAAGTACACTCTAAAATTTGTCTAATAAATGAAACAAAAAACAAACATTTTTTGGTGGTGTTTAAGTCCCCCCAGAAAAGTCACAAAAAAAATCTACGCCATGCATGCGTGCAACAATGACACAGTCCCAGGCTGAGAGAGCTGTCATGTGTCAGCCTGATGATTTAGTACCTAAGAAGCAAGGCAGTTCAAAAACCCCTTCAAAAAGTATAATATTTTGTAAAATATGAACAAAAACTGTTCCTGCCAAAGCAGGAAACAACAAGCTTGTTTCATTACTTGAGGCAAAAACACAAGATTCAAGTACAAGCAGGCTATGAATGAGGAGATGATGTGCAAACAAAGTTTAAACAATTGAGCATTACTGGAGCACTCGCTAACTGCACTACATATGAGAGGGACAGCAGACGGTGGATGGAAATTACCAATATGGTTACATGGTGGAAAAGCAGGGCTTAGAGCAGCTGGTTAAAAAGCTTGAGGCAAGATATTACATGACAGGTAGAAAACATTTTTCAGTTTTATGACAATATGGTGAATGCTTCTAAAGACTTATACTGTTATTTAGTTATTATTAAACTAAAGGGTTAATCAGCTATTTTATAGTTTTACTATTAAAATTTAGAGGGAAAACAATCCAGGCTACTTTTGTCATAACATTTGATTTATGCTGTGTCCCTACTTTTACATGATAGTGCTGTTGCTGCTGCTGACAACTTGTTACAAATGTTACAAATGGCCCAAATCATTTCATCTTCAATAAAATGATTAATGTGGCAACTCTCCTAGGTGTTACAATAAAGTTTATTGACATCAATAGAAAAAGTTGATTTAAGAGGTTAGCATGAAGCTAGCTTGCTAGTTTTATGCCATGCTCTGAGGAATAAGTGAGGAATTTTCTAAAAACTAAAATAATGGTTCTGCTATTACTTTGGACATAAATAAAAACAGAAAGCTAAACAGCAGAAATGTTTGTAAGATTCTTCAATTTGGACTAGCTGGCATATAATGATGTCCTACCAGGTGGATATCTACAGACCTGTGGTTAAGGTAATATAAACACATTCAGTGTTGGGAAGGTTACTTTTAAAATGTATTCCACTGCAGGTCACAGAATACATGCCCCAAAATGTAGTTTGTCACATATTCCATTAAGTTACTATATGTGAGTAACGTATTCTGAATACTTAATATATATATGTATATATATGTATATTACTTAATATATTATTTAATATATTGTCATGCTTTTTACAACTACTTGAATGTACAATTGCTGTGTGATTTATTACTATTACTGAAGACTACTCGCCACCGAGCTAACATTGTTAGCTGGTGTTAGCTGAGGTTAGTTCATAGACTGATTTCAGAACTGCACATGATTATTTGCAGCTAGCAGGTTGTTAATGCTAGCCATCAAGTCTAACAGTCTGCTGTCTATGAACTAACCTCAGCTAACGCCAGCTAACCTCACACAGCTGATGATTACCATTTTCAATCACAGTTTATAGCTTCACCTGAAAAAAGGGATAAAGAAAATAGACAACATTTTTAAGTTTGTTCTTGGAACATTTCTATATTAATGGTTGCACCAGGATATTTTAGAGTGGGATTTGGGGCAATTACCTCAGATTTGACAAATTTCGGGGTGACTAACAGTAACAGTACATAGATGTATGAACAGAATAATTATGTTTATTAGCCTCTGACTGAGCAGGAGTAGATTCCAGTCCAATATATTGCAATTACCACCGCAAGCAGTCAATTACAGTTTTTCTTTTCCTCGGCTCTAATTCATGGCACACATTACTTGCACCATTTGATGATTAAATTGCTTTTATGTTTTCTAGTGGCCACATAGAAACTTTAAAAAAAAACAGTATTCATACATTTTTCAGTCAGTATATAGTGTATATTATACTGTATTTGTTTACTTGCACTACTCTAATCTATGTGCAGGAAACTTGGGAAACATTGAGGAAAAGTTTAAATGAAGAAGGCAATATAAAACAACTGTAAACAGGGCTCTAGACTAACTTTTTGCCATGGTTGCACTGGTGCACCTAACTTTTTTTTCTTAGGTGCAACAGTGCAAAACTTAGTTATAGATTTTTGAGCACCGTGTACCACATAAAATCAGTTCGTGGTCAGTAAGCATAACCAGAATTCATACATAAGGCACACTTTTGAGAAAATCAAAGGATTTTAAATGCGCCTTATAGTCCGAAAAATATGGTACTGAATAAGTTCTTGTGCTTAAAGTGCTTCACTGAGCTGAAATTTAAACTTAAAATATCTCAAGATATATAAAATAAAAAAGCCAAAATTAAAAATGCCTCAAAGGCTTCGAACTGAACATTTCAATATCTGAACATCTTACCTTGGGCATGGGCACGTGTGAGGTTCCGCCCTTGACTATCGCTAATTGGTTTAGACCACGATATGGGCATAATTTGTGTCTGTTGTTGACCACACAGAGACTTTCAGAGCTGCTGAGACTTTCTTTTTTTACTCGAACCGTTGGTCGCACTGGTGCGACCTAGGATTTTTTTTAGTCACACCATTGAGAAATTAGGTTGCATTTGCGACCAAACTGGTCGCACTCTAGAGCCCTGGTAAATCAAGGCTTACAGAAGAGAAAATCAGCACTTGTTCTTCCAGTTGTACAAAATAAAGGCAAAATCTCTTCGCTTCTTAAGCATGATCATCCATATCAAATAGTGAAAAAGAGGAAGCTCAACAAAGCAAAAAACAAGAAAGCTAATGTGAAATGTGTCATTAGCTAAAAAATGTAAAAAATGTAACATTTGTGAGCTTAAATCAGGGGTGTCCAAACTTTTTTCACTGAGGGCCACATATATAAAAATATAGGAGGGGCTGGGCCACTTACTAGAAATTAGGTATATAACCTTAACTGTAGTGTATTAAAGTTAGAAAAATTACTTAAAAGTGGTCAAATGTGTTATATTGTTAAATATAATTAAAGACAAAACTGCCTTCATCACAGCTTTCCATAAATGGATCTTTGTTGATTTATTCAGAGAAAGCTTTGGTAGCTCATTCTCAGAACAGCAGCCTCAGATTTCTTCTTAGACAGAAGATTTACAGCACAGAGAAAAAACAATAAAGGGGAAAATGGGACGGGTACATTTCAAGCTTGTTATTTAAGTTCTTAGGCTTAGCAACACACCTATTAACGTTCGTTTGAAACGGTTATCAACATTAACAGACTGAACTGGACTTAATAACAGGAGTGCATATAATTTTAGTAAATCATTCTGGTGAGTATCAGCTGCGCTGGGTATGTAAATCGGGCCATCCAGCCGCGGTGCTGATCGTACGCCACTTGTGCCAAAAATCCGGACAAATGTCACTTGATCAAGGAGCAAATCTGCATCAGATGAGATCAGCTGACTTTGCGTGTGCGTGCGCTGTGCACAGCGGTGTGTACTCTGTGTGTTAACAAGAAAAACGCATATAATAAAGTGGTGCGCAAAAGCAGGGTAGTGACAGAATTGATGCACATTATTGATATTTGAAGCATGTGTACCTGCACATGCATGCTTATTAACACACGTGTACTGTGGAATATATTTTTTACTCACCTAGAGTGCTCGTGCTCTCGTCCACTCCCCGCAAAAAAATTTGCAGCTGTGCGGTGTCTGTGGCAACGGTGCTCGGATCGCATGCGATGGAGTAAAAATCAAAAGCACAGCTTTATCGGACAGTTGCAGTTTAATGTTGGCTGACGAGTCTTCAGTGCGTCGCACAACTGGATTTCTGGACATGCTGACGTTGTTGGAAGTCCTGCACTTTTTTCGGGCACATTATTTCGGTGACTTTAACGAGGCAGTGTTTTATGAGGTTGAGGTCTGAAAAAGGCTTGCCATGTCTTGCGACGAGTTGGGCGACCTCACAGCTGCCATTGGAGCCTTTTCCTGGACAATTTGAGCACGAAAAAAATACTGTTGCTGACCCTGCAGGATAGCTACCCTTTGCTTTAATTTCTGCTCTTGCTCAGCACCAGTGTAGGATGCATAGGCCTGATGTTTGGTTTCATAATGACGTCGTACATTATACTCTTTCATAACTGCCACAGTTTCAGTGCAGATCAAACAGACACACGTCCCCTTGAATTGTTTGAAGAAATATTCACTCTCCCACCATGTCTGAAATTTTCTGCACTCACTTTCTACCTTTCGCTTCTTTGGTTCTGCCATGTTTGGTAACTTGGGGGTAAATTTCTTCTGTGATTGTCCTTTTTAGTGGAGCAACTGCCTTGATCAACAGTAGCTCCCCCTGGTGTTAAAACTAAGAAGTGCAATACACTCAAGCAAAAGTTGAAGTGCGGGCCATTTTCTGTCCTATTTATAAAATTACTTGAGGGCCAATTAAACTGCGGCCCGCGGGCCAGACTTTGGACACCCCTGGCTTAAATAATAGTGATTGATCAATGCAGGGTACTACTACAGCAATGGCTCAGTAGACTGTTGTAGCATGCTAGATACCTTTTATCTCATGTTCGTTTGGGG